>NC_143254.1:61202719-61354234 GCF_984573655.1 Nuphar pumila
CCTCGAAATGACATGCTGTGCTTTGCAGTGATTTGAAATGCTCATGCAATGATATGCAATGTCATGTCTTATGAAATGGAATCTTGAATCAAGACTTGGAGATGTCTGTCTCCTGTCAGGAGTAAAATTTTGAACATCTGAGCTAAAAATAGAGAAATTTTGAGAGTTGCAGATGAAAATTAGACTTTTGCAAGGTCCGAGCTCAGAAAATGACCATTTTGCCCTCTGGCGATTTCAGAGGCTTGAAGCTGATGCTTGGTGAAAAATGTCGGGGAGGGGAGTGAAAATTTGGGGTGTTTACACTCCCTGCTTTCTGTACTTCCGATTATGCATTTACTTACGCCGTCGCGTCGAACGATGCCAAGGCTCCTGCTTTCTGCAATGTATTTACTTACGCCGTCGCGTCGAACGATGCCAAGGCTTCTGCTTTGTTATATATGTAGAATATTTCATTCAGTTACACACCCTGAACAATAGTATATGCATTTCCTTTACGTCGCCGCTGTATAAAGCACAGGCTTCTGCTTATATTACATATATGGCGCGTAAGTGAGCGTTCAAATGGAGATCAACTCCAAAATCGCCCATGCGATTCTCTTACCGCTCCTCGTACAAGATTCTGCTTGACGAATGAAGCCCCTATTGGAAAGGCTTCAGCTTTTTGGCAAAATGCTCTTTACGTAAAGACTAAATCAATTACGTATGGCCTGGCTATGGCCCAAGGTTCCTGCAACCTTGATGGATGCAAAGTATGCACAACGATGCGTATCCATTTCCTGAGTTAAGCGTAGCGATTTCCCACCAAAGAGGGGAGATGCCGCTGAAATGGATAAAAGAAATGCACGCTTTCTCCGTAAAAGAGAGGAAGTGCTGCTGAAATTCCTGAAGGAGCTATAAATGGCTCAGAAAGAACGTAGCAGAAGTGCTACTCAGTTATGGAACGCCTTCTACGATGTAGAAAGGTTCGTTGCACCACTGCCGGTAGAGCAGAGAAGGTGTTGACAGAATGGTTGGCAGAAGAGCTGTCAGAACCAGTTAAGTGGCACAATGATGTCCTTTGTTGGAACGATGTCAGAATGACTCGTCTCCCTAGCACCTGCAAGGGCACCATACTTGTAAGAGCCGTTGCGCCAAAGTAGTGGTGGCACCTTGATGAGGTCTTGAGCTCGTTGCGTAAAAATACGCCGAGTAGCCGATCCGTAGAGATCGAGTCATGTGCATGCTCATTGAAAATTATCAGACAACCAGACTCGTAAGGGCCGCTGAGCCGGAGTGTGTTGTTTCCACCGAAAGAGGTGAAGTGCTCGTCAAGGCCGAAGTGCCAAGAGCAGAGTTAAGCATGCATATGAATAAAACCTTTGTTCCACGGTGAAAACCGTGTGGTTGATTGGGGTCGGGTACATACTTCTCAAAGGCTGCCCTATAGGCATGCAATGTTCGTCAAGTAATTGTAAGACCGGCAGGCCCCTTTCAGAATTTCTCACCGAGGAAGACGGTGATGGCGCAACCTTGAGTGACATATATTTCACCCGAACCTGATAGAGTTCATTGATGGCCTTCGTCACTGAGAGGTATGGAGGTCGTGGTTATCGTTAAATATCTAAGGATTGAACCCAACTACTGCAGTAGCAGAATGCATTCGGATACCTAGTAAGGATCTCTTCCGGTATGCTGTACCGTCCTACTAGGGGGATGGGGTCAACAGGCCTCTGAGGTATCTAAAATACATAGAATAATCAACCCCCAGATCGTCGCATTGTCGCCCAGATATGAGTCCCCTAAGCCCAGAGGGAGGTGCAATTATCGAAACAAAGCATTAGCTTAGGTACAGCGCTACTTTGAATGTATGAGTGGATGACGTTGTTGAGTCAGTCCTGCATAACCTTTGTGAAGGTGTCATGGTCGGTATACTACTGGACCGATTGAGAAAGAACCCCATTGATATCCGTACGACTAAGTGAAGCTCGTAGAGCTGTCCTTAGATTCGTAGGATACGGATGTGCCAAGCATAAAGGCTTGAGCGTCGTATTACGAACTGCGACCCTGAGTGGTCTATGCATTTACTTGAGTTGAATAGATAGGTGTTTGCCTACTTACCAGACCATCAGTGGTTCTGACCCCGTTTTATGGGGATTTCAGGTGTTGAACCTGCGTGGCGATATGCGGAGCAAGGCGACATCGAGTTCCAGAGTTTCTCTAGACAGAGTTGTACTGCTTCCTTTTATTGAACCTTCACTGCTTTTCTAAGCAGTAGTGTTGTAATAAACATGTGCTTTCGATAAAATGGAACACTTTGGTGGTCAATGAGTTGCTTGGCCACATACCTGCAACGTGCTCGGAGTTTCCTAAAACTGACGACTCATTATCGTCTTATTCCGCTGCTAAAAGCTTTTCTAAGTTCCGCTGCAAAGAAAAAAAAAAGAAATTCATGAAAATTTTAACTTAGCTTTGTTTTGGAAATCCGGGGCGTTACACTTTTCTTTTCTTTTTTTGAAAGTTTTTGAAAGTTTTGTAACTAAATTTTTAAAAATCTGCCGTTTTGGAGGTGGACGAAATCTTAGGTTTTAAAAAGATTTGGTTCATTTTCCTAAAGTTTAGGTAAATGAGCATTTTAAGCAGATTCGGTGTGATCATCGCAAAAATTTTCCTATTCTCTTGTTGGTTTCTCTCTCTTCCTTCTCTTTCCCTTTTCCGACTTCTATTTTCCTCCTTTTTGAAAGGAGAAAAATAAAAAGAAAGAAAAGAGAAAGAGAAGAGAAAAGAAAGAAAGAAAGAGAGAAGAGGAACGATTTTGCGCGGTGTCACTTGACCTTAATTTGAAAACATTTAGAAATTTAACTCGCCTCCGTTTTGAAAAATTTGCGGGAAAAAGATGGAGAGACGGGATTCGCTCGTCGGTACGAGGTTCGACCATTCCTGGCGCCTTTACCAGGGGTAATCGAACCAAGGATCGAATCTATGCCTTTTGCTTTGCCTAAATATAATCTAAGAATTTATCCTAAAGATCTAAATGCACATAGAGTCATGCTTGTGCAATGCAAGGATGTATGCTCTTTAGAAAAATTGATTTAGAAATTTCCAAGTATTCTGAGATGAACTTGGTAAGGGAGTGAAGAAATGTTTGAATCTCACTTAGAACTTGAGATAGATCAGAGAAGTTGTAAGTCTTTGAAGTAAATCAGAGTTTTGGAAGAGTAAGTCTTGGCTCTGAGAAAGAATGATTTATAGCTTTTGAAATGAAAGAAAATGAAATTTCAAAGTCGGAGATAGACTCTGAATTTTGAACTTTTGAATTTAGGAAAGGAAAAGAATGCTTGAGCTGGAAATGAATTTAGATTTTGAAGTTTGAAATTGGAATGAACTGAGAAAATCAAATGGTATTTAAGAATAGAAACGGATTTAGGGAGTTCGGATGAGATCTGAAAATGGAATTGGATTTGAAATCTAGGATTGGGAATGGAATTGGATCTAAAGATGGATTTAAGATCTGAGATCTGAGATCCGGCATAAAATTGGGTTCTGGATCCTGAGATGGATTTGGATCTGAAGTGTGAGATCCAATATAGAGTTGGATTCTGGATCTGTGTTCTGAGATCCAAGGCGAAATTGGGGTTTGGATCCTAAAGGAGAATTTGATTTGGAGTCTGAGATCCAAAAGTAGAATTGGATTCTGGATCCTAAGAATGGATTTAGATCTGAAGTCTGAGATCCAATGTAGAATTAGGTTCTGGATCCTAGAATGGAAAATTGGATCTGAAGTCTAAGATCCAAAGTGAAATTGGTGCTGGATCCTATAAGAAAATTGGATCTGAAGTCTGAGATCCAAAACTGGAATTTGGAGTTTTGATCCTAAAGAGGAATTGGATCTGAAGTCTGAGATCCAATATGAGTGTTGAATCTTGGATCCTAAAATGGATTTGGAGTTAAATTCAGAAGATGAATCAAGAACGTCCAAGTTCAAATTGAACTTGAGAAATGAAATTTAGAATTTGAATATACAAACAAATTTCAAAGTCAAATTAGACCTTGAATTTTTGAATTTAGAAGATGAATCAAGAGTCTCAAAGTTAAAATTGAACTTTGAGTTTGATTCAAAGTTTTGAATATAAAATGAATTTTGAATTTCAAAGTCGAATTTGAACTTTGAAATCTGATTTGAATTTGAATATAAAAATGACTTCGAAATCTCAGAAGTTAAATTGAAATTTGAGATTGAAAATGAAATTGAATTTGAAAATGAAAGGATGAATTGGATTTTATAAGAATTGAAGATAGATTGAGGAAGATATTTTCATCACTTGGAGTTTTGAAAAAAGGAAATTTTGGAAATATGATGCAATTTTGTCCTAAATGATGAATGGATTTGAAGAATTTTGAAATTGGTTTTTGAAAAGCTATTCCATTCTTTAAATGAGTTAAAATAAGATTGAAGATATAATACATCATTGACTATGGTCATTGAATGTATTATATAATAATCTATATTTAAGCTCAAGTGAAGAATGAAACACATTTGGTGCTTTTATAGAATTTAAAATGAAATTGATTCTCAATATACCCTGACTATGGCCATTGGTATATATTTTGAATTAATTTTAAGTTAAAATTTGATAAAAGAAGAAAAATATTTGGGGAAATATGATGAATTTTGAAAACGGATCCAGTGTGGATCTAGTGTTATTTTGTAAAAGATAAAAATACTAAGTTTTGTCCACACCCTGACTATGGCCATTGATATGGATCATCAACTTAGTATTAATTTACCTCTTACGAAACGGTGCACGTGCCATTCGTGTTTCACCATTTGTGAGAATTTGGGAAATAAAGGGAAAGATGCATGAAAACAGGTAATTTGTGACTTTATAATGCTCATTCATTCTACCTAAGACAAGAAATGTAAATTCTTATTTACATCTAGCTATTACATCTTGAATCCGAAAAAAAATTTGAAAGAATCTCCAAGAAGATAGTTATTTTCGTGTATTTCTTGCAAAACACTTGATTAGCATAAACAAACAGAGGAGAATTTGCATATATCATGTTGATTTCAAAGACACGAATTATGAAACATTAATATACTTACCTTATGTTTAATACTCCAACAAAATAATGTAGGTGTTTCAAGGCATGGAACGGTAGCCAAATGTATTTACATATACATATATATATATATATATATATATATATATATATATATATATATATATATATATATATATATATATATATATATATATAGATAACATGGAGGTAGAGGAATGTTTGATGTAAACAAGGTGCTGTAGTGTAAATGCCTACAGAGTTGTGGCTTGTTGGGGATAAAGTGTAGGTGTTAGATGTGCTGTGTAGGTATAAGCTAAGTAGGAGTTACATGCATATAGTGGCTGTAGCATATACATGGTTGTGGATGGTAAGGATAGTAGAGATGATAACTTATTCACTAATTGCCATGATTTTAGGCAAAACAACATGTTCAGGAAATGGACTAAGCAGTCTAGCATCTTCTTTAGCCTGATAGGCGTTTACTCCATAAACTATGTATACCAATGATGCATAGCCATGAGATTAGCATGGCATAAACTGAACGATGAAGAACAAAGAATATACCTTTTTATTTGATTTTTCCTTCAAGCTGAAAATGTTAGCCAATGCTGCTACTTGAGGAAACAGATAAATGGAAAACAATTAGTAAGGCAAAAAGGATTAAATTAACCGGAAATAATTCACATTGAGATGCTCATATTAAATACAATAAGCTTGCTCTTACAAGAAAAGCCCAAGGAACTGAGACAAAGAAGGATAAAACTGTATACATATAGAAGAATTTCATTAATGCAATCTCAATCTGTGATATCTTTAATCTGGCCATGAGAAATTGACAGTAGAGATCCCTGTTAGCCTGATTCTTATCATCATTTCATATTCTTATTGGTACGTACACTTAAGTTATCCGCCAACTATCTAAAAAGAGGTTGTCGAACATGCTTCCATGTATTATAATTTCTTTTTATCTCCAAATTTCACATATTTCACCCTAAAGAAAGGAATAAAAAAAAAATAATTCCATAATGTATATCTATCAAACCACATATCAACCCATAGTTAACATCACAGATATTTTACAAACCAAGCTACACATGTATCTAGGACTAGTCAGACAACAAAGCACTTTGAAAATTTTCCATTGGTTTCACACTGGAAAAGCTGAATCAATTCCCTTCACAATTACCAAAATCACATATATATTTCTTCTTGTAGATTTTCACATGAAACGACCAACAGCTTCCCTAGGATAGCTAGATTCCACCACAGAGATATTACCCAAAAGTGATCCGCTGGAAGAAAGATACTTCCCAGTAGTCCAGAAATAGAAGTCCACGCAGCATTCAGGAAATTCATATCTCCGGGACGATTAGAACCAAAAGCCTCTTATGGAAGGTTAGGGAAAAAAAAAAAATTTGCTCCACTCCTTTTTATGAACCAAAGTTCAAATGTTAATAACCTGTAAAAAGTCACTTCACCATATCAGCATGCAGTGCATCCATAATTGGATAAGCAAAGAGTCTTAGACAGTATGCTAACTGTGGGTGAGGAATAGTGAAAACAATGAAGCAGATGAAATCATTCAATCACATTAACATGTAGAAAAAGAGTCATCCCACATATGCATTAGTAGTAGTCAAAAGGTAGCTTTTACAATAAGTATAAAACTATCTACCTCCAATTCATCTTAAAACAGTAATCAAATGATTAAAACGAGGAGGACCATCATAAGAAAATCATATACAAAGTGTACAGAGCAACAATTATTAGTAAGGCAACAAAAAAATGCAGAAACTGGATTTGATGAAAAAGTTTCAAATGGACCAAACAGAGCGTGTAATTGCAGAATGCACCAGCAACACTACTCTTTAATATCACTTGGTCTCTCTTAGAATGATTTGCTGGAGAATCGATCGCAATGACCTTCAGATCAATGGGCACTTGATGGACTTCAAGCCAACTTCAGTAGCAAGTTTCTGCTGCTTGAAAGTCGATTATCACCATCTCCTGTTTTGCTTTGGTGATTGCATTCTATCTATATCCAGGATGTTTTTATGTTATTTCACTGATGTTATTTACATTTTTTAGCAAATGAACATGGAAGAGCCCACCATACTACCTTCAAAATAAGCTTAAATATATTAACTTTAATCAGATCTTCCCAGCATTTGCTACTTTATCGAAACATCTTCAGAATTTCTAAACTTAACAACCCAGCCATCTCTTCAGTCAGCAATATAAGCATATGATAAATGACATAATGCAATTGTAAAAAAAAAAAAAAAATTAACTATGGTGCATGAGCAATTCTGCAAGGAGATTGCTGAGTAGAGATATAGAATATACCGCTGCAGGGCACTAGACTGGAGGTAACATGTTGAGTAGAATCACGCAAAGTTATACAGATGATGACATAGATGTTTAATTGAATAAACCTGATGAAAAACAAGAAATTCAAATCAAAACAAGAATCAAAGTTCAGGACCAGAAAGAGATAAAACAGGAATAAAAAATAAAATGACTATCAAAAGATGGAAAATAAGAAGCTGAGCTTGCGAAAATGTTACTGAACCATCCATCAATGGTCTCAAATGAACCCAGCTGTTGAAAAAAATGTATCTCTGAACCTGCAGACAAAATCGAGCCCTAATTTTCCTTGATTGCCATAAGCGCTGGTGGCTGTTTGCTAACCAGTGACGCAGAAAAGAAAGGAAAAAAAAAATTCTGTTTCTGAGACATGGAACCATATGTTAACGCTCTGTCCATGCACATCTTCTGCAATTTCTGTTAATAACTCACGAATACAGTCAGATGCAGATGAGAAAATAAAGGAATTTGATGGGTTCCCAATCACACGGCTATTTGCCAACATCTTCTGCTTCTCTTATTAAATCATCGCTCTTACCAGGTAGCTGTATCACTCTTATCAGGGTTGCATTTTACTTTAGCCTTGAGAAAATCAATGGTCCTTGAGTGTAAAGACCCTGACAAATGATTAAACACACTCAAAGACCTGATTATCTTCAGAATTTTACTCAAATTCAGCAAACTGATTATCTTCTGAGTCCCTTTTATCTCCACAGCTAACGGATCTAACATAAGGTTTTGTTTATTATTTTTTTTTTTTGGTACCTGTCTACATCTCTTACAGATGATTATAAACTTTCGTTGCATCACCATGCCTTTGCCTCTCTTTTGTCTTCTGTTTGGAACAGGACAAGGGCACACCGATTGCCTTTGCATCAAGGAAATCCAAGCACAAAAGATGAATGTCACCATGCAAATAGCAGATAAAATGTAAGATTACTTAGAGCAAAGCCTTATCTAATATTAGATCAGGTCAAACGTTTTACTTAAATAAAAAAAAAAGAACAAATGGGATAGACCATAGCAAACCAGCATATTCCTGCAATATTATGGAAACTTGATCAGAGAAATGGGTAATCAAGTAGACGTCATATGGTGAGACGGGAGGAGTGAAGCACAGGAATGGAATCACAATGAATTCATATAAACAGATGAATGACTATATATATACACATATTTTTAGTGAAAAACCGAACAGAGGGTAAACCATACGAATGATAGAAATAGCATTTATACAAATATGAACACAGAATAAACTGCAGAAAAGGAAAAAAAATGAACTCACCTTAAAATCGTGAGGATCAGAGAAATTATCAGAAAAAAAAAAAAGTAAGAGAGTGTTGAAATTATTCTCTTGTTGTCGCATGTTTGTAAATCGGATCTTGCCATGAGCAAACCGATATTACATGGATGCTTTTAATAAAAAAAAAAAAAAAATCAGAAGTAAAACAGAGGGAGAAGGGAAAGAGTAAACATGGATGGATCGATGATGCCATTGCGAGGCATCATCGATCGTCAATACATAGGGAACGATTTCAGTAAAAAGGAAACATCGAACATCTACAAAATTTAGACATTGGAGTTTAAGAACTGCAGATGATGGAGGAGAATATAAGGTAAATCAGGTTTTAAATATACATTGAAATTAAAAGAAATTCATAAGGAAAGAGAAGAGAAAAGAAGGAAATAAAACAGAAATGAAAGGGGTTTCTTACCTTTGTTTTGAAGGCATCCTCAGGAAGGAAAGAAAATCTTCTTCTGGTTATTGCAGGGATTGAAAAGAGAGGGAGGCTCTTTCTCTCTAGATGTAGTTGATTCCTTTTGTATTCTTGTTTGCAGGATCCGATTGATGCCTTCAGCCGATCGGATATAACAGTGGGAAAGAGAAACTGTAATTGGATTTCCTTCTGTCGATGGGGGATAAGACAAGGGAGAGAAATAGAAGTGAGAAAAGGAGAAAAAGATCAAAAGCGTGGAGGGGTAGAAGACGACCGTGAAGGAGAAGAGGGGTGTTGGGGTGATAACGGTTGGTTAGGGTTTTCGTTGTAAGGTTTCTTGATAGGGGAGAAGGAGGAGGTTCGGTTAAAGATGGGTGGCTGGATGAAGGTGATCGGGCGGCTGGGCGATGAGAATGGAGAGGGTTGAGGAGGAGCCATGGAGGCGGCTGATGGGGGCTGAGGGAGAGAGAAGCGAGAGTTAGGTTTTTCAAAACCCTAACTCGATTTAAACATCGAGAATCAGATTTTCAAAAAAAAGGCCTCTTTAAAAAGTTTTCTCTAAAACGGGTTTCTAAAAACTATTTTGCAATTTTCTTCATTTATTTTTTATTTTTTTGGTTCTTTTCCGAGTATTTTTATTTTTTTGTATTTTGGGAAATACAAAATCCTAAAATGTACGGCAAAACAAGGATTTAAACTAATTTTTTGTATTTTTGAGAAATATTTACAAAAAGAAGGTTTTCAAGGCTATTTTGAGGAAATTTCTTCAGAAAAATGGGTTCGGACCCGAGTTTTGAGAAAATGTTTGAGTTTTTGAAGCTCGAATTGAGAAATACATGTGATGGATCCAAACGGATGTCGAATGGACTGTCCGAGCTATTTAAAGACTATTTTGGTATTTTCTATAATTTAAATTTAAAATTTGAACAAGGAGTTTTAGATTTGGATCTGGACAATGGATCCAGATCCGAAAAAATTTTAAACATATAAAATGAATTTAATTTCAATAAAACTTGAGAAATGAACCAGAATTTAGATTTAAAATGACTTATTTACTCAAAAAATGAATTTAGGGGCAAAAGGGGAATATTAAAAGATTTTGAAAAATTTAAGGTGTTCACAGATGCCCCTCTTTGCTACTAAGCCGGTTGAAAGCCGAGCTTAGTGGCAAAGAAAACACTCCAAATTTTGAAAAATGCCCCAGTCAGCAGATCTGAACTGGGTGTGGAAGAATTATGACTTTTCAGGCTTAAAGCTTTGTCCTGAATGGCTTGGGGAGACGAAATCCTCGACAATGATATGACTGAATGATAGAGATGAGGAAATCGTGATGGGACTTTGGGTGAAGATCCCGAAATGATGAAAGGTGAGAATTTAGATCAAGTCTCGTGGGCGAGACAAGATCAATCTTTTGAAATGACTTCAGGTTTGGCTCTTAACCTGGATGGGACGAAGGTATATCAAAATAACCTGAATGGGGAAAGGAATATATGAGGACCTTGATGGGATATTTATGAGAGAATGTCTCGCGAGATGAAGCTCAAATGGGATCCTGTCCTGGATGGATATACAAATCATGGATTCCTCGATGAGAAGAACCATGATGGGGCTTAGAAGGAAACACCTCGTCGAAACGAGGGAGACTCGTTGAAACGAGATTCAGGTTTAACCAAAACTTGAAGAAGGAAGATACCTCGTGATATGAGGTTCAGGCTTAACCCTTAACCTAAAGAGGCTGACCATATGGAATCTTCGAGTGAAGAGACCATGATGGGACATTCGGAGTTTGGACAAACAAAATCCGAAGGGGGTTTGCGAAAGGAAATGGGGTTCCCTAAAGCTTTGAAAGAGGGATGAACTTGGACGTTTCATTGCTGAGACTGAATCAGCTTTTGAATTTAATGACCTCTCGCAGGGAGTACAGGTTTTGACCCTTAACCTGAGTGGGAACAACCATACGGATTTCTTGAAACCGTGATGGGACAGGAGAGATACTTCAACTTACTGGGGTAACTCTTCTGGAAAACAACGCTAGGTTGCATCAAAATGGATATTGAATATTTATCTAGAAAATTTTGCCAATAAGATAAATTTATAGTTGACTTCAACGCTTGAAAATGTGCACATGTGTGCAAAGGTATTCCCTCTTTTAACTAGAGTATTTCTTCCAACGAGGTTAACTCCTCGGTCTTAAGAGTCAAATTCAAAATTTTAGCGCTGATGATTTTCTTCAAGGAAGTTATCCATTTCCCTGATATGAGAAGAGAAGAAATATTCTCAATTTCATGAAAACAAGTAGTGAGACGATATTGATAAAAGAATTTTTCATGAGAAAAGATGACTTCTGGCAATTTAGGCAGTTTGATATCTGGGTGTTTTCCCATGATGATCTTTCTTGCACTCTTTTTGAGTCATTGGGCTTTTCGGGCTTTTACATCATCCTTCATTTTGGAGATGTTCTGACTTTTCTCTCTTTTTCATGGAAGGCTACGTCACAAACTCCTTCATCTCAGAGATCCTCCGATCCTTCTTTTTCTCAAGGATTATATATGATATTGGCTCAAAAAGGTCTTTAGATGATAGCTGAAATCAAATATCATTTAGGGTTTGTCGGTAGGTCCATCACATCCACCTTCATCTCGACCGCGATCCGAACTTTCTCTGGAAGGATCCGTCACAAACTCCGTCATCTTGGAGATATTTCAAATCTTCTTTGGCCCCGGGGGTCTACTCGCTTAATTCGCCTTCATCTTGACGACAATTGAGAGATCCCTTTTGCCGATATTTGATTGCAACTTTAAATTGAATAAGGTGATATGGATTAAGTGGATTCTTTTATGGCTCAGGATATTTCCACTGTCTAATTGCTAGGAAATTGTTTTTAAACATGCATCATAGCTATGATCAATATCAATTCGCTTCCGGCTTTTCAATGTCATTGAATATTTATTTCACTAATCATACCGAGGATATTTCTTTCATCCTTTTGGTTGATCAACAAGAAAAAGATTTGAATTTTACCTCTTTTTCGCAAAGAGTTTCACCTTTTATGAAGAAAATACTAGAGGTAATCCGAGGTAATTCTTTTGTGCAGTAAGATTTATTTGGAATCAACAAATATTTTTAGCAGATTGGCAAAGTTTTCATGACTTCTATGTGAAATATTTACTCAATATAGATTTTGATGCGACCCTTAGTTGCAATTTATGATTTTGGACATTCTGACCAGTGAACTGGGACCTCTCATTTAGCGACCAGCGAAGGAGCTGTAACCTTTCATTTAACGACCAACGAAGTAGTTGGAACCTTTCATTTAATGACCAGAAAAACTGGGACCTTTCTTTTAACGACCAACGAAGGAGTTGGAACATTTCATTTAACGACCAGCGAAGTAGCTGGGACATTTCATTTAGCGACCAGCGAAGTAGCTGGGACATTTCATTTAGCGACCAGCGAAGTAGCTGGGACATTTCATTTAGCGACCAGCGAAGTAGCTGGGACATTTCATTTAGCGACCAGCGAAGTAGCTGGGACATTTCATTTAGCGACTAACGAAGTAGCTGGGACATTTCATTTAGCGACCAGCGAAGTAGCTGGGACATTTCATTTAATCATTTAACGACCAGTGAAGTAGCTGGGACATTTTATTTAATCATTAAACGACCAGCGAAGTAGCTGGGACATTTCATTTAATCATTTAACGACCAGCGAAGTAGCTGGGACATTTCATTTAATCATTTAACGACCAGCGAAGTAGCTGGGACTTTTCATTTAATCATTTAACGACCAGCGAAGTAGCTGGGACATTTCATTTAATCATTTAACGACCAGCGAAGTAGCTGGGACATTTCATTTAATGACTTGATTTAAGATTGAGACTTTCTGAGAGACAAACAGCACGAGGACTGAACTTGATCTTTAGATTTTGAAAACCTTAGCAAAATAACCAGTGCGAGCACCGAGTTTTTCAACTGAGAGTCGGGAAGGAGATTGACCTATTTAAGATATTTGAAGCAAGAGGAATGGCCGGGGTTTCAGGATTATCCCTTATCCTGAAGGGGAAATGGAATAGACATTTGATGAGAAATTTAGGAAAAGAATGATTCAGGTTTATCCCTTAACCTGAAGGGGAAATAGAAGATTTTATGAAGAGATAACCTAAGATTTGAATTTAGAAGGGATATGACAAGATTTAGAATTTATGATCTATGATTTAGATGGACCAGGTATGTGACGGGGAATATAAAAAGAATAAACTTTGAGAAGACAAAAGGATATAGAACTTTGAAAGAAAAAGTAGAACATTTGAGGAAAATTTGATTTTATTTTTGTAAAAAGAATTCTCACAGGTAGCATGGTTGCCCCTATGAATGATCTCAGGATTATCCCTTATCCTGAAGGAGGAAAAGAATAGAATTTAAAGAGATTTAATGTAGGGAAATTCATATAAATCTAGAAAATCAACAAAGATTGACAAAACTTGTATTTACAAAAGAATCCTCATAGGTAGCGTTATTGCTCCTACGAGGGGTTTCAGGATTATCCCTTATCCTGAATGGGAAAAGAATTTTAAGAAATTTAAATAAAGAGAAATTGATATAAATTTAGAAAATCAATGAAGGTTTACGAAACTTGTATTAAAAAAGAATCCTCATAGGTAGCGTTGTTGCTCCTACGAGGGGTCTCAGGATTATCCCTTATCCTGAATGGGAAAAAGAATAGATTTTAAGAAAGTTTAATGCAGGGAAATTGATATAAATCTAGAAAATCAACAAAGATCGACAAAACTTGTATTTACAAAAGGATCCTCATAGGCAGCGTTATTGCTCCTACAAGGGGTCTCAGGATTATCCTTTATCCTGAATGGGAAAAAGAATAGAATTTAAGAAAATTTAATGAAGGGAAATTAATATAAATCTAGAAAATCAATAAAGATTGATAAAACTTGTATTTACAAAAGAATCCTCATAGGTAGCATTGTGGCTCCTACGAGGGGTTTCAGGATTTTCCCTTATCCTGAATAGGAACACCTCGGACAACGAGGGTCAGGTTTATCCCTTAATTTGAGCGGGAACACCTCGGACAACGAGGGTCAGGTTTATCCCTTAACCTGAAAGGGTAAACCTCAGACAACGAGGGTCAGGTTTATCCCTTAACCTGAAAGGGTAGACCTCGGACAACGAGGGTCAGGTTTATCCCTTAACCTGAAAGGGGTAAAATAAGAATAAAGGAAATACCTCATGGGAAAGAGGCATCAGGTTTATCCCTTAACCTGAAAGGGGAGACCTCGGACAACGAGGGTCAGGTAACCTGAAAGGGGTAAAATAAGAATAAAGGAAATACCTCATGGGAAAGAGGCATCAGGTTTATCCCTTAACCTGAAAGGGGAAGAAGAATCGATAAAATTTAATGGATTTTGAGGAAATATTTGATAAACTTGATAAAACTTGATAAAATTGATGTAAACTTGATAAAATATGAATAAAATGAATGAATACCAAAAATTAACTGAAAATTTATAAGATTTGAGGAAAAGGAGTTTTTCTGATCCTGCCTGCTTATGGGATTTTGAAAGGAAAATGTTTATTTAGAAGAATAAATGAGAAATCATTTTGGGGGAAGAAAATCCACCACAAGAAGAATGATCAGCGCGAGATCGGATCCTTTAAATCAAACATAAGAGATCATCATGAGGGTTAATTTTCGAAGGCAATGGTTTTGAAGACCTAACTTTGAAGAAGAAGATCAACAATGGATCTGATTTCTAAAAATAACAGTTCGATATTGATAATAAGATCAATACAAGGGTTAATTTTTGAAGGTAATGCTTAAAACCAATCTTGGAAGATAAGATCAACACAGGGTCGATCATTGAATATAATGATTTAAAACCCATTTTTGGAAGATAAGACCAATGCAATGATTGATCTTTGAATATGATGATTTATAACCCATTTTAAAAGATAAGAACAACGCAAGGGTTGATCTTTGAAAAGTTTTGAGATCAATTTTGGAGGATAAGACCAACGCAAGGGTTGATCTTTTGAAAAAAAAGATTTGAAATCCATTTTGGAAGATAAGATCAATACAAGGATTGATCTTTGAATATAAAGGCTTTGAAATCCACTTTGAAAGATAAGGGTTGATCTATAAAGATTTGAAATCCATTTTGAAAGATAAGACCAACACAAAGGTTGATCTTTGAATATAAAGATTTAAAATCCATTTTGAAAGATAAGATCATCACAATGATTGATCTTTGAATATATAAAAAAAAATCATTTTGGAAGATAAGACCAACACAAGGGTTGATCTTTCAATATAATGGTTTGAAAAACTTATTTTTGAAGACATGATCAACACGAGGGTTGATTTTTTGTCAAAGGTTAGACTAAGGAATATTTGAACTCCTTGGTCATAACGAAGATTTTTTTTTTTTTTAAATTTCATGATTTTTAAAAAAGCCCTCATAGGTAATATCATTTCTCTCATGAATGATTTCAGGATTGCCCCACATTCTGAAAAAGAACGGGAATTAAAATGCCCCTGTATGGCAAAGGAAAAAGAAGCAAAAAGATATAAAAGAAACTGACATTTCATTGATAAGCAAAAGGTTCGATAACAAGACTGAATATTTACAAGAACTTCGAAAAGAAAGGATTCAAAAAGACTGGGCTGACTTGCCCCTACAAGACAATTGACAAAAAGAGACGAAAGCAAAACAAAAACTTTGGCTTTATCAATTCTTTGAGTGGTCCGGGAATGGCTCTGTCAGGACTGCTGGCTGCTTTTCTTCCTCGTCCTCTATCAGCTCACTTCTGTCGATGCAGTCTTGTATCATGTGCTTGAGGATGAAGCAATGCTCTGTATCATGCCCCGTTGCCCTGTGGTACTTGCAGAATTGGTCCTTGAATTTTCCCAACATTACGGGAGGATCTGCGATCTTAGGGAGTTTGATCATCCCGTGCTTCAAAAGATAATTCATAATCACTTCTAAACTCTCAGATAACGGAGTGAAGACTCGATCTTTCTCCCACTTGATGTATTTGAGCTTCTCTTGAAGATCCCCTTTTTGTTGGAGGCCAATCGGAAGCGGTTTATCATTGTTTTTAAAGGATCTCTCCTTCTGCCCCTTGTTCTGATCTACTCTCGGACCACTGCCACTGTTGTTCTTGTTTCCTTTACTGTTGCTGCCAAGATCATTGCAGGAGGTATCAACTGAATGAGCGAATTGTGCCTTTTTCTTTTGGTCTTGGATATTCTTGACCAGAGGCGTGCCCTCGTAAAGCCCGCTTTCTATTCCTGCTTCGAGCCATTCGGCTCGCTCAATCAATTTGATGAAGGATTTCGCCGGGGAAGTGGCGATGAGGCTTCTTATGGGCTGAGAGAAATTGTTGAGGATCACCTGCAATGCGTGCTCCTCTAAAATGGGTACCTTCATCTTATTACAGGTGCTTCTCCACCTGTGGATGAAATCACCTACTCTTTCAGTCTCTCCTTGCTTCAGGTTGTAAAGATGATTTAATGTAGGTGAGGCTTCAGTGTTGAATAAGAAGCGCTCGATGAACAAATTTACTACTTTATCGAACTCTCGTAGTTCGATAGGATTTACATGGTCAGCATACCATCTGGCTGCTACACCCTCCAGACTGCAGGGAAAACAGATGAACAGAGCCCTGTTATCTTTCCTAAAACGGCTGCACTCTGCATAAAATGTGGCCAAGTGGGCTTTAGGGTTGCCAGTCCCGTCAAATTTGAGAAACTTACGGGAAAGATTCTCCAAGTTATCATCCCCATCTAGACCATCATAGAAATCTTCGCCGGTGTAGGTTTGCTTGCCCTTACCCTTGGCTTGAATATCCTTAATAGCTCGATTCATCTCCTTCATCTGCTTGCTCATCAGGTCCTCTGCTGGAGCCCCAGACTTGGGCTTGTTGACGGATTCAGGCTCTTCTGCAGCTATTTTTACGGACTGCCTTGGAGGATTTTGCTTGTAGACAATCTGCTCTTCCTCTTCTGATTCTTCCTCGACTGACTCTGATTCCTCAGAAGTAGTGTCTTGTTGTACCTTCTTCCTGATGATTCTGACTTGTTTCTTTACAGGCTTCTTCCTCAACTTGCTTTTAGGAACTGCCTCTTTCAGTTTGGCCTCGGCTTGTTCCGACATCATCCTTGCCATCATCTTTTGGAACATGTCATACATAGCGGGGTCGATGTCATCCTTCTTGCTCTGACCCTGTCCCCTGACTGATTTAGGAGAGCTCATCCCTTCTGCCTCACTGTCGCTAAGTTGAGGAACTGTTTCTTTTCCCCCTCTCGTCGTGACCAATTTCGGATATCAGTGATCTCTCTGTAGAGGAAAGAGGAGGTTTTTAGACCAGAGAAACTTTTTTTGGAAAATTTTTTACAAGAGGAAGGATTTAGGTTTGAAATCTAAACAATTGTGTCCCATTACTAGGGATTAAGTCGCCACAAAATTTGTGACAATTGCGCTGTTTACTCTATGAGGGAAAGTAACCAACTAAAAATATGAAGAAAATATTATTTTGAAAAGGATATCTCTTGACGGAAAGAGATTTTTATGAAAATATAAACAAGAATATAAAATCAAAAGAAAATAAAAGAATAAATGAAATTTGAGAACAAATGGTAAAGATTTAAAATTTTAAGAACTTGCAGGCAGGATCAGAAGAATTTTTTTTGAAGAATTTTTAGAAGGAGGGGAAAAAGAAGAGAAAGAAAAATACACCTGGGTTTTAAAAATAAAGGAGAAATTTTGAAGATATATACCCAGGTTTTTGGAAAATATAAGGAAGATATAAAATATCATACAATCATAGATATACAAGCAAGGATGCGCAGAGAGCACTTCCTAAAGCTGACTCTATATGCAATATTTGAAATGGCTTGTAGGACCTTAATTCTAACTCTAAGATTTATATCATTTGTTTCCAATCAAGGTACGCCGATATACTCAAGCCGAAGCTCGAAGTACGTGTCATATAAGATATCTCTTCGGTTCTAAGGTAATGGCTTCCCAACATCCTTGAGCACCTACCGATATACCTCGGACTATGGCCCTTAGGTACGTGGTAGGGGGGAGCGAGCCCAAATAAGTGGTCCAGTTGTGAGGCTCTCTCCCGAACTATGGTTCAGTGAGACAGCCCAACAACGTGAAGACCGGGACAATATAGGTAGGGATGTTTTTCAAAATATGATCAACATGCAATAAAATCAGAAGGCTCTAATGCAAGTCCTAAAGAGATAGATTTAAATGAAAAGAAGCATACACTTTGTAAGACCCGCAATTTTTCAGATAACTCTGAATAAAATTCATGAGGCATTTACCGATAAAAATAGCATTTTTCCTCAGAATGCGAAACGAATCAATTCCTGCGAGCCAGTTATACTTAGGATATTCGTCGAATCGCGAATATATGCCCAAACACTCTGGAAGCCATAACTTCCTACCTGAATGAAATCAAAGGATTCCTGCGAGCCAACTTTCTTAGTGGCATCAATACGAAGATAATGGCGTACTTAGAATTTTTCGGAAAAAAATCGCCGAAAACTCAAAATTCTTGCGGGACCCACAGAAATATGGGTGGGACCCACAGAAATATTTCTCAGAAAATATTCTAGAATATTCCAGCACCTTCTAGCACCTTCCAGAGCCTTCCAGCTCCTTCCAGCACCTTCCATGGAAGGGATTTCTGAAAAGCCAAGGGGTAAAGAGGGGATTCTGAAACTTGGGGCCCAAGTTTCAGAACCTATAAATAGAGGACCCCCCCCTCCTTTAGAAAATCACCAACCCCTCTCTCTCTCCTCCTTTTTCCAGACCTCCCCTACCTAGCCTAGCCCACCTGAGCCCACCTGACCTGGTCTGAGCCTGAGCCTGCCTGACCTGGTCCTAACCCACCTGACCTAGGTCTAAACCCACCTGACCTAGCTCAAACCCAGTTGACTTGACTTGAACCTAGTTGGGTTGGAAGTCAAAGTCAAAGTCCTTTTTGGTCCAGCTTTTGGTTTGGATTTCTGAACCCAGACTTAGCCTACTTGAGCTGAGTTCGAACCTGCTGAACCCAGTTGACTTGGATCGAACCCTGTTTGGTTCAAACCACTTAGGTTGAGTAGCTTGACCTGCTCTACCTCTTTCTCAACTAAGTCAGCTTCATCTGACTTAGTCTGACCTCTCGAAGGAAGGCTCAAAGCCAAAGAAGCAACCCAGAGTCGTTTCTTCCACGATTTAAAGTAAGTTCGCTTCGTTGATCCATCTCTCTCAAGTATTTGATTGTTTGTATATAGAATATACTTTATGAAGTAGTATCTTGCTTTAGTTCTTGATTGAGCCCTTTTTGGACACTTCGGTGTTCACCCGCTCGTCTCGGAACTATCGTCGGATATATCTATGTTCAAATACGTAGTATATGCGTTTTTAAAATGGTATCTCGCCCTAGTTCTTGGTTGAGCCCTTCAGAACACTTCGGTGTTCACCCGCTCGCCTCGTAACTATCGTTGGATACGGATCTAGGTGTATATCTGCTGATTCTGCCGACGCATCTTATATCGCACAGGCTATGTAATTTACCTTTGCCGTCACGTCGTATGATGCCAAGGCTCCCTGTTTTCTGCACTTCCGATTACTGCACTTCCGATTATGCATTTACTTACGCCGTCGCGTCGAACGATGCCAAGGCTTCTGCTTTCTGCAATGTATTTACTTACGCCGTCGCGTCGAATGATGCCAAGGCTTCTGCTTTGTTATATATGTAGAATATTTCGTTCAGTTACACACCCTGAACAATAGTATATGCATTTCTTTACGTCGCCGCTGTATAAAGCACAGGCTTCTGCTTATACTACATATATAGCGCATAAATGAGCGTTCAAATGGAGATCAACTCCAAATCGCCCATGCGATTCCTTGACCGCTCCTCGTTCAAGATTCTGCTTGACGAATGAAGCCCCTATTGGAAAGGCTTCGCTTTTTGGCAAAATGCTCTTTACGTAAAAACTAAATCAATTACGTATAGCCTGGCTATGGCCCAAGGTTCTTGCAACCTTGATGGATGCAAAGTACGCACAACAGTGCGCATCCATTTCCCGAGTTAAGCGTAGCGATTTCCCACCAAAGAGGGGAGATGCCGCTGAAATGGATAAAAGAAACGCACGCTTTCTCCGTAAAAGAGAGGAAGTGCTGCTGAAATTTCTGAAGAAGCTAAGAATAGCTCAGAAAAAATGTAGCAGGATACTCTGACATATAGCAGAGTGCTACCCAGTTCATGGTTTGCCCTCTACAACGTAGAAGGGTTCGTCGCATCACTGCCGGTAGAGCAGGGGAGGTGCTGACGAAATGGTCGACAGAAGAGCTGCCGGAACCAATGGAACGGCATAATGATGTCCGTTGATGGAACGATGCCAGATCGGCTCGTATCCTTGTGCCTGCAAGGGCACCTTGCTCGTAAGGGCCGCTGAGCCGGAGTAGAGGTTGCGCCTTGGCTAGGTTTGGACTCGTTGCGTGAAAATACGCCGAGTAGCCGATCTATTTAGATCGAGTCATATGCATGCTCATTGAGAACGGTTACGCAACCAGACTCGTAAGGGCCGAAGAGCCAGAGTGTGTTGTTTCCACCCAAAGAGGTGTGATGCTCGTGGTGGCCGAAGTGCCAAAGAGCGGTGTTCTGCATGCATATGAATAAGACTTAAGGTCGCACATACCCCGCGGTTGAAAATCGTGTTAGGGGTACCCCCTCAGTAATGACTGTGTTGGGGCGGACTGAATGGGGTCGGTTACACACTCCCGTAGTGCTGAAAGCACGGGTTGCCTAAATGGCATGCAGTTTCTTTCTAAGTAATTGTAAGACTGGCAGACCCCTTCAGGAATTATGCTCACTATGGAATGACAGTGATGGTACAGCCTTGAGTGACATGTATTTTACTTTGGACCTGATAGAGTCCACGATGGCCTCAGTCACTCATGGGTTTTGGGGTCGTGGTTATCCTTAAGATCTAAGGATTGAACCCAACTACTGCAAGTAGAGGATGCATCCGAATATGGGCCTAGTAGGGTTCTCCCAGTTGAAACACACTGCCCTACTATGGATAGGGTCAACAGGCCTCTGGGGTATCTAAAATACATAGAATAATCAACCCCCAGAACGTCGCGTTGATGCCCGGACAATAGCTCTACCTGCGTACCAAAGGCGGGAGCGGTTAATTATCAAACAATGCATTAGTTCTAGGTACAGCGATGCTTTGAATGTATGAGTGGATGACGTGTTGAGTCAGTCCTGCATAACCTTTGTGAATGTGTCATGTTCGGTATACTACTGGACCGACTGGGCAAAGACCCGTGTTGTATCCGCACGACTAAGCGAAACTCGAGGAGTTGTCCTTAGATGTGTGGGATACGGATGTGCCAAGTATGAAGACTTGAGCTAGACATCACTTTGAGACCCGAAAGAGGTCATGGCTAAGTCGTGGATACTTAAGCGGCTATTCAAATCACAGCCCTGAAAAGGCTTGCTCTAAGTCATGAAGACTTGAGCGGATGTTCAACTCATAGCCCTGAGGAGGCTCTTGCGATATACGCTAAGTCTTGGTGGCTTGAGCGTCGTTATTGCGTATTGCGACCCTGAGTGGTCATTATCGTACTTGAGTTGAATGGATGTATGACTGCATGCTTACCAGACCATCAGTGGTTCTGACCCCGTTTCATGGGGATTTCAGGTGTTGTACCTGCGTGGCGATATGCGGAGCAAGGCGGCATCGAGTTCCAGGGTTTCTCTAGACAGAGTTGTACTGCTTCCTTTTTATTGAACTTTCACTGCTTTTCTAAGCAGTAGTGTTGTAATAAACATGTGTTTTCGATAAAATGGAACACTTTGGTGGTCAATGAGTTGCTTGGCCACATACCTGCAACGTGCTTGGAGTTTTCTAAAACTGACGACTCATTATCGTCTGATTCCGCTGCTAAAAGCTTTTGTAAGTTCCGCTGCAAAGAAAAAAAAAAAAATTCATGAAAATTTTAACTTAGCTTTGTTTTGGAAATCCGGGGCGTTACACACTTGCATACTTTGTTTACATTCAATCCCTAAAATTGAGGAGAGTTGTATTTAAGACCTAAGTCTAATGTGAACATGGAATAATCTCCTCAATATGGTCCTACCAAACCATACTTAGATCCTATATGCAATGATGTCAGCTTTAGGACAGAGTCTAGGCTCCTAAGGTTTGCATGGAAATGTAGCTGACATAGAAGAATAAAGACTTAGAAAATATTAAAGCAAAGCAAAGGCATAGATCCAACCGGACGAAGACAATGTCCCATCACGGTCGCCAAAACTGTGATCATCGCAAAATTTTTCCTATTCTCTTGTTGGTTTCTCTCTCTTCCTTCTCTTTCCCTTTTCCGACCTCTATTTTCCTCCTTTTTGAAAGGAGAAAAATAAAAAGAAAGAAAAGAGAAAGAGAAGAGAAAAGAAAGAAAGAAAGAGAGAAGAGAAACGATTTTGCGCGGTCTCACTTGACCTTAATTTGAAAACATTTAGAAATTTAACTCGCCTCCGTTTTGAAAATTTGCGGGAAAAAGATGGAGAGACGGGATTCGCTCGTCGGTACGAGGTTCGACCGTTCCTGGCGCCTTTACCAGGGGTAATCGAACCAAGGATCAAATCTATGCCTTTTGCTTTGCCTAAATATAATCTAAGAATTTATCCTAAAGATCTAAATGCACATAGAGTCATGCTTGTGCAATGCAAGGATGTATGCTCTTTAGAAAAATTGATTTAGAAATTTCCAAGTATTCTGAGATGAACTTGGTAAGGGAGTGAAGAAATGTTTGAATCTCACTTAGAACTTGAGATAGATCAGAGAAGTTCTAAGTCTTTGAAGTAAATCAGAGTTTTGGAAGAGTAAGTCTTGGCTTTTAGAAAGAATGATTTATAGCTTTTGAAATGAAAGAAAATGAAATTTCAAAGTCGGAGATAGACTCTGAATTTTGAACTTTTGAATTTAGGAAAGGAAAAGAATGCTTAAGCTGGAATTGAATTTAGATTTTGAAGTTTGAAATTGGAATGAACTGAGAAAATCAAATGGTATTTAAGAATAGAAATGGATTTAGGGAGTTCGGATGAGATCTAAAAATGGAATTGGATTTGAAATCTAGGATTGGGAATGGAATTGGATTTAAAGATGGATTTAAGATCTGAGATTCGGGATAAAATTGGGTTCTGGATCCTGAGATGGATTTGGATCTGAAGTCTGAGATCCAATATAGAGTTGGATTCTGGATCCTAACATGGATTTGGATCTGTGTTCTGAGATCCAAGGCAAAATTGGAGTTTGGATCCTAAAGGAGAATTTGATCTGGAGTCTGAGATCCAAAAGTAGAATTGGATTCTGGATCCTAAGAATGGATTTGGATCTGAAGTCTGAGATCCAATGTAGAATTAGGTTCTGGATCCTAGAATGGAAAATTGGATCTGAAGTCTAAGATCCAAAGTGAAATTGGTGCTGGATCCTATAAGAAAATTGGATCTGAAGTCTGAGATCCAAAAGTGGAATTTGGAGTTTTGATCCTAAAGAGGAATTGGATCTGAAGTCTGAGATCCAATATGAGTGTTGAATCTTGGATCCTAAAATGGATTTGGAGTTAAATTCAGAAGATGAATCAAGAAAGTCCAAGTTCAAATTGAACTTGAGAAATGAAATTTAGAATTTGAATATACAAACAAATTTCAAAGTCAAATTAGACCTTGAATTTTTGAATTTAGAAGATGAATCAAGAGTCTCAAAGTTAAAATTGAACTTTGAGTTTGATTCAGAGTTTTGAATATAAAATGAATTTGGAATTTCAAAGTCGAATTTGAACTTTGAAATCTGATTTGAATTTGAATATAAAAATGACTTCGAAATCTCAGAAGTTAAATTGAACTTTGAGATTGAAAATGAAATTGAATTTGAAAATGAAAGGATGAATTGGATATTATAAGAATTGAAGATAGATTGAGGAAGATATTTTCATCACTTGGAGTTTTGAAAAAAGGAAATTTTGGAAATATGATGCAATTTTGTCCTAAATGATGAATGGATTTGAAGAATTTTGAAATTGGTTTTTGAAAAGCTATTCCATTCTTTAAATGAGTTAAAATAAGATTGAAGATATAATACATCCTTGACTATGGTCATTGAATGTATTATATAATAATCTATATTTAAGCTCAGGTGAAGAATAAAACACATTTGGTGCTTTTATAGAATTTAAAATGAAATTGATTCTCAATATACCCTGACTATGGCCATTGGTATATATTTTGAATTAATTTGAAGTTAAATTCTGATAAAAGAAGAAAAATATTTGAGGAAATATGATGAATTTTGAAAACGGATCCAGTGTGGATCCAGTGTTATTTTGTAAAAGATAAAAATACTAAGTTTTGTCCACACCCTGACTATGGCCATTGATATGGATCATCAACTTAGGATTAATTTACCTCTTACGAAACGGTGCACGTGCCATTCGTGTTTCACCATTTGTGAGAATTTGGGAAATAAAGGGAAAGATGCATGAAATCAGGTAAGTTGTGACTTTATAATGCTCATTCATTCTACCTAAGACAAGAAATGTAAATTCTTATTTACATCTAGCTATTACATCTTGAATCCGAAAAAAAAATTGAAAGAATCTCCAAGAAGATAGTTATTTTCGTGTATTTCCTGCAAAACACTTGATTAGCATAAACAAACAGAGGAGAATTTGCATATATCATGTTGATTTCAAAGACACGAATTATGAAACATTTATATACTTACCTTATGTTTAATACTCCAACAAAATAATGTAGGTGTTTCAAGGCATGGAAGGGTAGCCAAATGTATTTACATATATATATATATATATATATAGATAACATGGAGGTAGAGGAATGTTTGATGTAAACAAGGTGCTGCAGTGCAAATGCCTACAGAGTTGTGGCTTGTTGGGGATAAAGTGTAGGTGTTAGATGTGCTGTGTAGGTATAAGCTAAGTAGGAGTTACATGCATATAGTGGCTGTAGCATATACATGGTTGTGGCAGGTAAGGATAGTAGAGATGATGACTGTTTCACTAATTGCCATGATTTTAGGCAAAAAAACATGTTCAGGAAATGGACTAAGCAGTCTAGCATCTTCTTTAGCCTGATAGGTGTTTACTCCATAAACTATGTATACCAATGATGCATAGCCATGAGATTAGCATGGCATAAACTGAACGATGAAGAACAAAAAATATACCTTTTTATTTGATTTTTCCTTCAAGCTGAAAATGTTAGCCAATGCTGCTACTTGAGGAAACAGATAAATGGAAAACAATTAGTAAGGCAAAAAGGATTAAATTAACTGGAAATAATTCACATTGAGATGCTCATATTAAATACAATAAGCTTGCTCTTACAAGAAACGCCCAAGGAACTGAGACAAAGAAGAATAAAACTGTATACATATAGAAGAATTTCATTAATGCAATCTCAATCTGTGATATCTTTAATCTGGCCATGAGAAATTGACAGTAGAGATCCCTGTTAGCCTGATTCTTATCATCATTTCATATTCTTATTGGTACGTACACTTAAGTTATCTGCCAACTATCTAAAAAGAGGTTGTCGAACATGCTTCCATGTATTATAATTTCTTTTTATCTCCAAATTTCCCATATTTCACCCTAAAGAAAGGAATAAAAAAAAAAATAATTCCATAATGTATATCTATCAAACCACATATCAACCCATAGTTAACATCACAGATATTTTACAAACCAAGCTACACATGTATCTAGGACTAGTCAGACAACAAAGCACTTTGAAAATTTTCCATTGGTTTCACACTGGAAAAGCTGAATCAATTCCCTTCACAATTACCAAAATCACATATATATTTCTTCTTGTAGATTTTCACATGAAACGACCAACAGCTTCCCTAGGATAGCTTGATTCCACCACAGAGAAATTACCCAAAAGTGATCCGCTGGAAGAAAGATACTTCCCAGTAGTCCAGAGATAGAAGTCCATGCAGCATTCAGAAAATTCATATCTCCGGGACGATTAGAACCAAAAGCCTCTTATGGAAGGTTAGGGAAAAAAAAAAAAAGAATTTGCTCCACTCCTTTTTATGAACCAAAGTTCAAATGTTAATAACCAGTAAAAAGTCACTTCACCATATCAGCATGCAGTGCATCCATAATTGGATAAGCAAAGAGTCTTAGATAGTATGCTAACTGTGGGGGAGGAATAGTGAAAAAATGAAGCAGATGAAATCATTCAATCACATTAACATGTAGAAAAAGAGTCATCCCACATATGCATTAGTAGTAGTCGAAAGGTAGCTTTTACAATAAGTATAAAACTATCTACCTCCAATTCATCTTAAAACAATAATCAAATGATTAAAATGAGGAGGACCATCATAAGCAAATCATATACAAAGTGTACAGAGCAACAATTATTAGTAAGGCAACAAAAAAATGCAGAAACTGGATTTGATGAAAAAGTTTCAAATGGACCAAACAGAGCGTGTAATTGCAGAATGCACCAGCAACACTACTCTTTAATATCACTTGGTCTCTCTTAGAATGATTTGCTGGAGAATCGATCGCAATGACCTTCAGATCAATGGGCACTTGATGGACTTCAAGCCAACTTCAGTAGCAAGTTTCTGCTGCTCAAAAGTCGATTATCACCATCTCCTGTTTTGCTTTGGTGATTGCATTCTATCTATATCCAGGATGTTTTTATGTTATTTCACTGATGTTATTTACATTTTTTAGCAAATGAACATGGAAGAGCCCACCATACTACCTTCAAAATAAGCTTAAATATATTAACTTTAATCAGATCTTCCCAGCATTCGCTACTTTATCGAAACATCTTCAGAATTTCTAAACTTAACAACCCATCCATCTCTTCAGTCAACAATATAAGCATATGATAAATGACATAATGCAATTGTAAAAAAAAAAACAAAAAAAAATTAACTATGGTGCATGAGCAATTCTGCAAGGAGATTGCTGAGTAGAGATATAGAATATACCGCTGCAGGGCACCAGACTGGAGGTAACATGTTGAGTAGAATCAAGCAAAGTTATACAGATGATGACATAGATGTTTAATTGAATAAACCTGATGAAAAACAAGAAATTCAAATCAAAACAAGAATCAAAGTTCAGGACCAGAAAGAGATAAAACAGGAATAAAAAATAAAATGACTATAAAAGATGGAAAATAAGAAGCTGAGCTTGCGGAAATGTTACTGAACCATCCATCAATGGTCGCAAATGAACCCAACTGTTGAAAAAAATGTAACTCTGAACCTGCAGACAAAATCGAGCCCTAATTTTCCTTGATTGCCATAAGCGCTGGTGGCTGTTTGCTAACTAGTGACGCAGAAAAGAAAGGAAAAAAAAAATTCTGTTTCTGAGACATGGAACCATATGTTAACGCTCTGTCCATGCACATCTTCTGCAATTTCTGTTAATAACTCACGAATATAGTCAGATGCAGATGAGAAAATAAAGGAATTTGATGGGTTCCCAATCACACGGCTATTTGCCAACATCTTCTGCTTCTCTTATTAAATCATCGCTCTTACCAGGTAGCTGTATCACTCTTATCAGGGTTGCATTTTACTTTAGCCTTGAGAAAATCAATGGTCCTTGAGTGTAAAGACCCTGACAAATGATTAAACACACTCAAGGACCTGATTATCTTCAGAATTTTACTCAAATTCAGCAAACTGATTATCTTCTGAGTCCCTTTTATCTCCACAGCTAACGGATCTAACATCAAGTTTTGTTTATTATTATTTTTTTTTGGTACCTGTCTACATCTCTTACAGATGATTATAAACTTTTGTTGCATCACCATGCCTTTGCCTCTCTTTTGTCTTCTGTTTGGAACAGGACAAGGGCACACCGATTGCCTTTGCGTCAAGGAAATCCAAGCACAAAAGATGAATGTCACCATGAAAATAGCAGATAAAATGTAAGATTACTTAGAGCAAAGCCTCATCTAATATTAGATCAGGTCAAACGTTTTACTTAAATAAAAAAAAAAGAACAAATGGGATAGACCATAGCAAACCAGCATATTCCTGCAATATTATGGAAACTTGATCAGAGAAATGGGTAATCAAGTAGACGTCATATGGTGAGACGGGAGGAGTGAAGCACAGGAATGGAATCGCAATGAATTCATATAAACAGATGAATGACTATATATATACACATATTTTTAGTGAAAAACCGAACAGAGGGTAAACCATACGAATGATAGAAATAGCATTTATACAAATATGAACACAGAATAAACTGCAGAAAAGGAAAAAAAATGAACTCACCTTAAAATCGTGAGGATCAGAGAAATTATCAGAAAAAAAAAAAAGTAAGAGAGTGTTGAAATTATTCTCTTGTTGTCGCATGTTTGTAAATCGGATCTTGCCATGAGCAAACCGATATTACATGGATGCTTTTAATAAAAAAGAAAAAGAAAAATCAGAAGTAAAACAGAGGGAGAAGGGAAAGAGTAAACATGGATGGATCGATGATGCCATTGCGAGGCATCATCGATCGTCAATACATAGGGAACGATTTCAGTAAAAAGGAAACATCGAACATCTACAAAATTTAGACATTGGAGTTTAAGAACTGCAGATGATGGAGGAGAATATAAGGTAAATCAGGTTTTAAATATACATTGAAATTAAAAGAAATTCATAAGGAAAGAGAAGAGAAAAGAAGGAAATAAAACAGAAATGAAAGGGGTTTCTTACCTTTGTTTTGAAGGCATCCTGAGGAAGGAAAGAAAATCTTCTTCTGGTTATTGCAGGGATTGAAAAGAGAGGGAGGCTCTTTCTCTCTGGATGTAGTTGATTCCTTTTGTATTCTTGTTTGCAGGATCCGATTGATGCCTTCAGCCGATCGGATATAACAGTGGGAAAGAGAAACTGTAATTGGATTTCCTTCCGTCGATGGGGGATAAGACAAGGGAGAGAAATAGAAGTGAGAAAAGGAGAAAAAGATCAGAAGCGTGGAGGGGTAGAAGACGACCGTGAAGGAGAAGAGGGGTGCTGGGGTGATAACGGTTGGTTAGGGTTTTCGTTGTAAGGTTTCTTTATAGGGGAGAAGGAGGAGGTTCGGTTGAAGATGGGTGGCTGGATGAAGGTGATCGGGCGGCTGGGCGATGAGAATGGAGAGGGTTGAGGAGGAGCCATGGAGGCGGCTGATGGGGGCTGAGGGAGAGAGAAGCGAGAGTTAGGGTTTTCAAAACCCTAACTCAATTTAAACATCGAGAATCAGATTTTCAAAAAAAAGGCCTCTTTAAAAAGTTTTCTCTAAAACGGGTTTCTAAAAACTATTTTGCAATTTTCTTCATTTATTTTTGATTTTTTTGGTTCTTTTCCGAGTATTTTTATTTTTTTTGTATTTTGGGAAATACAAAATCCTAAAATGTACGGCAAAACAAGGATTTAAACTAATTTTTTGTATTTTTGAGAAATATTTACAAAAAGAAGGTTTTCAAGGCTATTTTGAGGAAATTTCTTCAGAAAAATGGGTTCGGACCCGAGTTTGTAGAAAATGTTTGAGTTTTTTAAGCTCGAATTGAGAAATACATGTGATGGATCCAAACGGATGTCGAATGGACTGTCTGAGCTATTTAAAGACTATTTTGGTATTTTCTATAATTTAAATTTAAAATTTGAACAAGGAGTTTTAGATTTGGATCTGGACAATGGATCCAGATCCAAAATCAATTTAAACATATAAAATGAATTTAATTTCAATAAAACTTGAGAAATGAACCAGAATTTAGATTTAAAATGACTTATTTACTCAAAAAATGAATTTAGGGGCAAAAGGGGAATATTAAAAGATTTTGAAAAATTTAGGGTGTTCACATTCGGCTGTGGTGCTTTTTTTAAAAAAAAAACTGTTTCTAAAAAATAAATAAATAGTGAAATAATAAAAAAAATAATGATAATAATAAATGAGAGATGCCACCTCAGTCATCTTTAAAATTCTTTTGAAAATAAAGCTTTATTTTGTGTTGGCAACTCTTTTATTTTCAATTGGGGTGCCACATGTGTGTGGGCCCACTAACTAGAAATAAATAAACAAATATCATTAAGAAGAATTTGCAAATTGGTTCGATCTCCGGGTGGGTCCCGCTTGAAAATAAGAAACTTACCTGGGAATCTGAGTATGATGCTAGTTCAAAGGCGGGTCCCGCTCTATTTATTTGAAAATAAAAACAGAAGAAATAACTTCTTTTTGGAATTTTTATAATACGAGATAAAACTTTGTTTATTTTCAAGAATTTGGAAAAATTGGTTTTCCAAGGCAAAAATACGGATAAAATAAATGTAAAAAAAAAATTGTAAAGAGATTTAAAATCTTTTTGCAAAAAGTTTTGAGATAAAATCTTTAAAATCAATATTCAAATATCCAGATTGTTTTTTTGAGAAAAACTTTTGTAATTAAAAAGTCCTGGGGGTAAAATGGGAAAGATTGGCAATTTTGAAAACCCAGGGTTTTTAAAAATCAATTTTAAAAAGTTTAAAAATCAAATCTGGATTGACAATTTTGAAAATCAGGAGTTCTGGATCTCAAAATGATGTGTTGTGCAGTGAAATGATGCAAAGTGTTCATGCAATGCTATGCAAAGACACGTTTCAAGAAATGCTACTCTGAGCCAGGACTTGGAAATTCTGGTTTTTTGTCCAGAATAGAATTTTGAAGATTTGCAGTTTGAAGATGTCTTTGAACCTAAATATAGAAATTTTAAGGCTCAAGAATGAAATTTTAGACTTTCTGCAAGGTTTAATCTCAGAAAATGACCATTTTGCCCTTTATTGCTTCCGAAGAACTGAAATGTGCCGATTGAGGGCGATGTCAAGAAGGTGAGTGCAAATTTGGGGTGTTTACAGATGCCCCTCTTTGCTACTAAGCCGACTTATGGTCGAGCTTAGTGGCAAAGAAAACACACCAAATTTGGGATATAAAAAAATGCCCCAGTTAGAAGGATCTGACTGGGTATGAAGAAATTAGCCCGGGGAAGATGGTAGATATGGAAGCGAAAAATGGAGAGAAAAGACTCACTCTGTGAGAGTGAAATTCAGGTTTATGCCCTTAACCTGGATGGGACAGAAATACCTCGTATGGAACGAAGCTCAGGTTTGACCCTTAACCTGATTGGGGAATGGAATATCTCATCGAAATGAGACTCAGGTTTGTACCCTTAACCTGATCGGGAGGAAGATGAAATACCTCTTTGAATGAGGCTCAGGTTTGTACCCTTATCCTGATCGGGTGGAAAATGAAATACCTCTTTGAATGAGGCTCAGGTTTGTACCCTTATCCTGATCGGGTGAAAAATGGAATACCTCATCGACGGAGGCTCAGGTTTGTACCCTTATCCTGATCGGGCGGAAAATGGAATGACATGATGGAACCTTCAGATTTTGCACAATAAATCCGACAGGGGTTTTGCAAAAGGAAGGAAAATGGGGTCCCTAAAGCTTGAAAAGGGGTTGATTTTGGGCGTCTCATTGTTGAGACTAAATAGATTTTGAAATTGCCTTTTGCGGGAAATGATTGGTGGTTCGACCTCGAACCGAAATGGGACTGTCTATGGTGGGACAGTGAGGACACAGGGAAGTGTGCAAATCTGAGAGCTTACACTCTCAAAGAAGGGAAGAAATCAAGTCCTTAAGAGGGATTTAAAATTAGTGTCAGGATGTGTCGAAAACGAACATCAAGCTCTCACTTCATGTCAGGATAGCTAGAAAATATTGCCAAAATGTTGAGAATTCTGTTGTTGATGCAAAGTATTTGAAAATGATACACATTGTTGCAAAATATTCCTTCTTTTCTATCTAAAGTATTACCTCTGAACGAGATTGACTTCATAGGATCGAGATTTGAAATCCAAATTGCTTGCAATTGACCTTCTTCAAGGAAGCTATCAATTTCCTTGATATGAACAGGAAAGAGAATTTGATATTATGAAAACAGTTTGATGAAAGAATACTGATAATAGAATTTCACAAATTTAAAGAGGATTCTTGATAGATTTGGCAATTTGATATCCTGGGAGCTACTCTCATGATAATCTTTCTGCACTCTTTTGACTCTCTGGTGTTTTGGCTGTATTCTCCTTCATTTTGGAGATGTTCTGACTTTTTCTCTCTTTCTTTTTCCTCTCTTTCTCTCTTTTGGAAGGGTACGTCACAAGCTCCTTCATCTTGGAGATGTTTCGATCCTTCTTGGACGATGGGTTTGAAGATCTTTGGATGATAGCTTAAATTAAATATCTTTTAGGGATTATCGAGAGGTTCATCGCATCTGCCTTCATCTCGACAGTGCTTTGGACTTTCCCTGGAAGGATCCATCACGAACTCCGTCATCTTAGAGATGTTTCGAATCTTCTTTGGCCCCGGGGGTCTACTCGCCAAATTCGCCTTCATCTTGACGACAGGTGAGAGATCCCTTTTGCGGATATTTAATTGCAGCTTAGGTGATTCTGAGGAGACGGGGCTTGGGTATATGCTCTCTTTTCCTAGCACTCGGGATATTTCCACTGCCTCATTTTTACAAGAATAGCCTTTAAAGATGCGCCATTGACTGCGATCAATATCGATCATCTACGACTTTTCAATAACATTGAATCTTCTTTTCTGGCCATATCGAGGACTTATCCTTCATTCTTTTGGTTGACCAATAGAAAGAATTTGAGTTTTTGAATCTCTTTTCGCAAAAGCTTCATTCTTTTGGAAGTAATGCTGAAGGTAAACTAAGATAAAGATCCATGTAATAAAGATTCTGAAATCAAAAAATAATTTGATTGACAAATTGACAAAGTTTTTTTGATATCCTGGGTGAAAGAAAGCATTTGAGGTCCGGCTCAACACATCAGTGACAAAAATTCTTCTCTCTTTTTCCCCAAAAAGAGAGACTCAGGCTTAGCCCTTACCTGAATGGGAAATGGAAAATGCTCCTCTCTTCCCTGAAGAGGAGGTGTTTGCAAAACGAACTTTCAAAGAGAAATTAAGCTTTCGTCAAAGCTCCCTAATATTAGGCTTCTCTTATGGAAAGGGGCCGATAATAGTGAGGTCTGAAAATCGGGTCATGAAAGGAACGAGTCCATCACACTCTCCCTAAAGAGGGTCCTCCATGACGAAAATGGCCTAGTAGAGAAATTGGGAGTCACAAGAAAAGCGAGTCTCCGTCGAGTCTCTCCCTTTATAAGGGTTCCTTGCATGAAATTTGAAATTGTTTTGCAAACGGTTCACAAAGACGAGAGTCCCTTCAAACTCTCCCTGAAAAGGGGCTAAGTGAACAAATTGGATAGTATGCGAAAAGAACGAGCTCCCTCGAACTCTCCCTAAAAAGGGTCTCTTGCAAGAGAAAATGATTGAAATTGGATATTGAAATTGATTGACCCAAAGGTCAAAATTGAAAATTAGAAAATTGATTGTTGGAAATTTGAATGACCCAGAGGTCGAAATAGGATGACCTAACGATCGAAATTGAGAATTGGTTGACCGAAAGGTCGAAATTGTGTGACCCGAAGGTCGAAATTGAGAATTGAGTGACCCGAAGGTCGAAATTAAAAATTAGAAAATTGATTGTTGGAAATTTGAATGACCCAGAGGTCGAAATAGGATGACCTAACGGTCAAAATTGAGAATTGGTTAACCGAAAGGTCGAAATTGTGTGACCTGAAGGTCGAAATTGAGAATTGAGTGACCCGAAGGTCGAAAATTAGAAATTAAATGACCTGGAGGTCAAAATTGAGAATTGAGAATTGGAATTGAAATTGGAAATTGGAAATTGGGTGACGCAGGGGTCGGAATTGGAGAATTGCATGATCCAAAGATTTAAATTGGAAATTAGTGGGCAAAATATCAAATTTGAGCAATTGACTGACCCTGATGATTGAAATGACTTGGATCAATCAAAAGAGAATGATGAATTTGAGTCAGAGCTTGAATAAAATACAGAGATCACGAGTCGGAACCCGGATCAACAAAAGAAAATGAAGAGCTCAAGTCAGGGCTCGAGTAAGGTAATGAGATCATGAGTCGGAACCCGGATCAATAGAAAAAAAATGAAGAGCTCGAGTTAGAGCTCAAATAAGATAATGAGATCACGAGTCGGAACTCGGATCAACAAAAAAAAATGAAGAGCTCGAATCAGAGCTCGAATGAGATAATGAGATCACGAGTCGGAACCTGGATCAACAAAAGAAAATGAAGTGCTTGAATTAGAGCTTGGATAAGATAAAGAGATCTCGAGTCGGAACCCGGATCAACAAATGAAAATAAAGAGCTCGAATCTGAGCTCGAATGAATAAAGAGATCTCGAGTTGGAACCCGGATCAACAAATGAAAAAATGAAGAGCTCGAGTTAGAACTCAAATGATGTAGAGAGATCACGAGTCGGAACCCGGATCAACAAAAGAAAATGAAGAGCTCGAATCAAAGCTCGAATGAGGTAATGAGATCACGAGTCGAAACTCGGATCAACAAAGAAAAATGAAGAGCTCGAGTTAGAGCTCGAATAAGATAATGAGATCACAAGTCGGAACTCGGATCAACAAAGGAGAATGAAGAGCTCGAGTCAGGACTCGAGTAAAGTAAAGAGATCACGAGTCGGAACTCGGATCAACATAGAAAATGAAGAGCTCGAATCAGAGCTCGAATAAGATAAAGAGATCTCGAGTCGAAACCCGGATCAACAAAGGAAAATGAAGAGCTCGGATCAGAGCTCGAATAAGATAAAGAGATCTCAAGTCGGAACCCGGATCAACAAAGGAAAAATATGGACCAACTTGAAAGTTGGAGTTTGAAAGAAAAAGAAGCTTGGATCGGAATTCGGATCTTTCAGAGGAGAACCCGGTTAGGGGATCAAAATTTTGCAAATTGTCAGTGCGGGAACTGTATTTTTGAAAAGAGGATTCTATCTGAAGAACAGAGATGGTAAACTGGAGTAAGAGATTGATGATTAGGATAAGAAATCATTCATGGCCTCAAGATTTATCCCTTCTCCTGAATGGGAAGTGAATTGGTTGCATAATTAGTGCCAATGAAATGCACATGCACATGAAAATGCAAATGAAGTGCAAATGAATGGTGAGGGATTTTATTTGATCCTGCCTGCGTACAGAATGTTTGAAAACAAATTTTCAAAAAGATGCCCCAGTGTAATGAGGAAGAGAGAATAATGTTAAAAAAGAAACAGAACAACCAAAATAAGAATGTCATAATTAAATGAGAAAAGTTGATGATTTTATTGATGCCTTAAAAGGGATGACAACTTAAAAAAGAAAAACAACTAGGACTATATCGTCCTGACAAAAATAAATATGACAAAATGAGAAGGCATTGGCATTGGCATTGGCATTGTCATTCTTCCGAGTAATCTGGGAAAGGCTTGGTCAGGATTGCAACTCGTCCCTCTCTTTCTTCTGGCACTAAAAGCTCTTTATCGATGTAGTCCTGTACAATATTTTTGAGAACGAAGCAACATTCAGTATCGTGCCCCATTGCCTAATGGAACTTGCAGAAACAATCTTTCCATTTCCCCATGGTGACGGGAGGATCCACAATCCTTGGAAGTTTGATCATATTCTTCGCGAGCAGATATCCAAGAATTTCTTCGATTGGCTGACCTAAAGGAGTAAACTCGCGATCATAACTCCAACCATCATGCTTTATCTTCTTCGGATTGCTGGATTTCTGTTGAATGCTGACTTCTTTCTGGGAACTGGACTGAACTTGCTTGGTTAGGGCTACTGGATGTTTTTCTTCTCTGCCTTCAACAAAGAGGTTCTTATCAATACAGTCTTGCACAATGTTTTTGATGACAAAACAATGATTAGTGTCATGCCCTACTGCCCGATGGAATTTGCAAAACTGGTTCAAGAATCTTCCCAAGATGGTGGGAGGATCTGTGGCTTTTGGGAGCCGGACTAATCCCTTGATCAACATGTATTCAAGGACTTCGTCGAGTGGTTCGTCTATAGGAGTGAAATCTCGATCGCCGCTCCAGTTTCCACGCTTTGGTTTTTCTTTATTTTTTTCCTTTTGCTGAGGGCTGGATTGAAAAGGTCTATCTTGGATTTTGGAATACTTTCCCTTCCGACCCTTAGGCTCTTCCAAATTGCTGCTTTGATTGCCTTTGTTTTTGTTGTAGCTGGGTTTAGAACCTTTTGCGCTATTGCGGTCGCCAATGATGCTCATAGGGGTGGTGATAGATGCCTCTTCTTTAACAGGAACTTTTCTGAAATTGGCTTCAGCTTGCTCGGATAATATCTCAATCATCATTCTTTTGAATAACCGATATATAGCGGGATCAATCTCCTCCTTGATGGTCTGAGCTCCCTCTTTGACAGACTTTATGGAATCCATTTCTCACTCACTGTCTGTAACTAATGTGCTGAAGTAGCGCGGTCTTTGATCTCGTCTGGATCACACAACCACGCCAATCCCTCTGCAGAACTACATGGGATGTTTAGCATGATGGAAAAAAGAATTTTGAAAGCAACAATCTTGAGAGAAAAACAAATGATGGGATAAGGCAATCTTGGAAGGAAATGACAAACAAAATTTTGGATAAAATTTGGAAGATATACCAAAAAAGAAGTTTTTGAAGACATGAGCAAAATTTGAAATTTCAAAAATTTGCACGCAGGATCGGAATAAGGCTGGAAATCCGAGATCCAGTAGAACGGGAGAATGGAAAAATCACCTGGGGTTTTGAAAGAAATTGGATATTTGGGAAAATCATATAGGGTTTGAGAAAATAAAGGAAAAGGAGAGAAATAACGATATTTGAAAATATTTTGGGAAAAATGTAAGAAAATAGAGGTAGCATACAAACAATCACATCCTGCATAAACATTTATGCACATTCAGCATTCCCTAAAAGGCTGACCCTAGATGCATCATTTTGAAAACAACTGTAAGACCCTAATCCTAACTCTAGGTTCAGATCATCTTTGTCCAATCCAGTTATGCCGATATACCCGAACCGAAATCCGAGGTACGTGGCATATAATCTCAACTCCGGTTCTAAGGTAAGGTTTTCCAACATCCTTGAGCGCCTACCGTTATACTTCGGATTGTGGCCCACGGTACGTGGTGGGGGGCGTTAACCCAAATAATTGGCCCAGTTATGAGGCTCTGTCCTGAACTAGGGTTCTGGAAGAGAGCCCAGCAACGTGAAAACCGGGTAATGATAGGTAATTGAGGTTTTGAAAAAAAATGATCACATGCAAGAAATAGATGGCTCTAAATCCTAGAGAGATAGACTTTTGAAAATCTTTGAAGAAGCATACATTGTTTGCACCCAGCTACTTCGTTGGTCATTAAATGAAATGTCCCAACTACTTCGCTGGTCGTTAAATAAAATGTCCTAGCTACTTCACTGGTCGTTAAATGAAATGTCCCAGCTACTTCGTTGGTCGTTAAATGAAATGTCCCAGCTACTTCGTTGGTCGTTAAATGAAATGTCTCAGCTACTTCGCTGGTCGTTAAATGAAATGTCCCAGCTACTTCGCTGGTCGTTAAATGAAATGTCCCAGCTACTTCGTTAGTCATTAAATGAAATGTCCCAGCTACTTTGTTGGTCGTTAAATGAAATGTCCCAGCTACTTCGCTGGTCATTAAATAAAATGTCCCAGCTACTTCGCTGGTCGTTAAATGAAATGTTCCAGCTCCTTCGTTGGTCGTTAAATGAAAGGTCCCATTTTTTATTGGTCGTTAAATGAAAGGTTCCAGCTCCTTCGCTGGTCGTTAAATGAAAGATCCCAGTTTACTTGTCAGAATGTCCAAAATCATAAATACAACTCAAGGTCGCATCAAAATCTATATTGAGTGATTATTTCACAAAGAATTCATGAAAACTTTGCCAATTTGCTAAAAGCATTTGTTGATTCTAAAAATTCTTACTGCATAAAAGAATTACCTCAGATTACCTCTAGTATTCTTTCCAAAATGGTGAAACTTTTTTCGAAAAAGAGGTAAAATTCAAATCTTTTCCTGTTGATCAACCAAAAGGATGAGAGAAATATCCTCGGTATGATTGGCGAAAGAAATCTTCGATGACGTTGAAAAGCCAGCAGCGAATTGATATTAATCATGGCTATAACGCATGTTTAAAATGATTTTCTGGCAATCAGACAATGGAAATATCCTGAGCTATAAAAGAATCCACTCAATTCGTATCTCCTTATCCATTCCAGCTGCAATCAAATATCTGCAAAAGGGATCTCTCAATTGTCGTCAAGATGAAGACGAATAGGCGAGCTAGACCCCGGGGCCAAAGAAGATTTGGATCATCTCCGAGATGAAGGAGTTTGTGACAGATCCTTCCAAGGAAAGTTCAGATCATCATCGAGATGAAGGCGAATGTGATGAACCTTAAAAGATATTTGATTTCTGCTATCATCTAAAGACCTTTTGCGCCAATATCATTAATATAATTCCTGAGATAAATGAAGGATCAGAACATCTCCAAGATGAAGGAGTTTGTGACGTACCCTTCCCCCCCAAAAAAAAAGAGAGAGAAAAGTCAGGACATCTCCAAAATGAAGGATGATGTAAAAGCCCGAAAAGCCCAATGACTAAAAAAGAGTGCAAAAAGATCATCGTGGGAAGACACCCAGATATCAAACTGCCAAAATTGCCAGAAGTCATCTTTTCTTATGCGAAATTCTTTTATCAATATCTTCTCACTACTTACTTTTATGAAATTAAGAATATTTCTTCTCTTCTCATATCAGGGAAATGGATAGCTTCCTTGAAGAAAATCATCAACGATAAAATTTTGGATTTGACTCTTAAAACCAAGGAGTTAACCTCGTTGGAGAGAATACTCTAGGTAAAAGAGAAAATGTCTTTGCACATACGTGCACAATTTCAAAGCATTTGAGTCAACTACAATTTATCTTATTGGCAAAATTCTCTAGATATTCCAAGAATGAAATAAATATTCAATATCCATTTTTGATGCAACCTAGCGTTGTTTATATCTTCCAGAAGAGTCGCCTCATTCAGTTGAAGTATCTCTCCTGTCCCATCATGGTTTCTTCATTCGAGGATTTCGTATGGTCGTACCCACTCAGGTTAAGGGTCAAACCTGTACTTTCTGCGAGAGGTCATTGATTTCAAAAAGCTATTTCAGTCTCAATAATGAGACGCCCAAGATCATCCCTTTTCCAAGCTTTAGGGAACCCCATTGTCCTCTTTTTGCAAGCCCTTTTCGAATTTGTTCGACCAAACTCTGAAGGTCCCATCATGGTTTCTTCGTTCGAGGATTCCATTTGATCGTCCCCTTCAGGTTAAGGGTTAAGCCTGAACCTTGCCCCTCGAGGTATCTTCCTTTTTTCAGGTTTTGGTTAAACCTGAATCTCGTTCCAACGAGTTTTCCTTGTTTCGATGAGGTGTTTTCTTCCAGTCCCATCATGGTTCTTCCCATCGAGGAATCCATGCTTTGTATATCCATCCAGGACAGGATCCTACTTGAGCTTCATCTCACGAGGCATTTTCTAAAAATTGTCCCATCAAGGTCCTCATATATTCCTTTCCCCATTCAGATTATCTTGATATATCTTCATCCCATCCAGGTTAAGGGCTAAAACCTGAGTCATTCCAAAAGGCTGCTCTTGTCTCATCCACGAGACTTGATTTAAATTCTTGTCTTTCACCACTTCGGGATCTTCGCCCAAGAGTCCCATCACGATTTCCTCATTTCTATTATTCAGTCATATCATTTTTGAGGATTTCATCTCCCCAAAGCCATTGAGGATAAGGTATTAATCCTGAGAAGCCATGTCTTTCAAATCAATTCTTCCACACCCAGTTCAGATCTGTTGACTGTGGCATTTTCAAAATTTAGAGAGTTATATTTGCCACTAAGCTCGGCTTTTTGCTGGCTTAGTAGCAAAAAGGGGCATCTGTGAACACCCCAAATTTTTCAAAATATTTTAAATATCCCCTTTTTGCCCCTGATTTCGTTTTCTGAGCAATTGAGTCACTTTTAAATCTAAATTCTAGTTCATTTCTCAAGTTTTACTGAAATTAAATTCATTTTATATGTCTAACTTGATTTCGGATCCGGATCCATTGTTGAGATCTAAATCTGAGTCTCGTTGTCCAACTTTTAAATTAAAATTATAGAAAATACCAAAAATAGTTTTTAAATAGCTCAGAAAGTCCACCTGACATCCGTTTGGATCCATCACGTTATATTTCTCGATTCGAGTTTCAAAAAATCGAACATTTTCTTAAAACCTGGATCCAAACCCACTTTTTTTGAAGAAATTTCCCCAAGATAACCCTGATTTTTTAGAAAAACCTTTCTTTTATAAATATTTTGAAATTTTATAAAATTAGTTTAAATTCCTTAGTTTTTAGAGTTTTTGTCTTCAAAAATACAAAAAAACATAGAAAATGTCAAGGAAAAAACAAAAAAATAAGAAAAATAGAAAAACAAAACACAAATGGCCTTTTAAAAAGCACCCTTTTTGAAAAATCAAGTTTGTGAAAAACACCTTTTAGCAAAATTCATTAAAAACCTCCACTCCTGGAAAATTTTGTAAAGAAGAAGAGACCTCCTTTGAAAAAAATCTAACGACCTCCTGTTATAAAACAGGAGGTGCATCTCCCCGATTTCCCATCCACAATCCCCCTCTCGATCCACCATTCGCCTCCCCTCCATGATCCATCCCTCACCTTTTTTTTTCTTCTTCTTCTCCCTCCAATTCCCTGGTTCTTCCCCAACTGATTGAAAGGAATCAATCCCATAGCCTGTTACAGGTAAGTAGTCATTCTTCTACCTTTTCTCCTTTTTTTTCTTTTCTTTCTTGTTTTGTAAACATCTCTTTCCCTTTATTTTATTTACAACATTTCTCTGTCTCGATTTCCATTTTGTTCTTCTTCATTCCTTTTCTTTCATTTGTTTATAAGAGCATCAATGGTAAGGTCGACCTGCATATGGCAGGAACGACCCACCTACTGCTACATTAACACTGGAATGATCTCATTCCAACACTCCTCGTTGCATTTCCTTTCTTGTTTTGCTGACAAATTTGTTTTCTCTGTTTCCAATCCGTAAATGTTTGATTACCGAGTGGTAATAGCATTTTTGTTTGTTTCAATTATCAGTCGACTGTCGAATTCCTGTTTCACTTGGATGATCAGTCGACCTTGATGGTCACAACAGTTTTAATTTCCTGTTACTCGGCAATTTAAGTTTCAATTTACGTCTGGTTTCTTGTTTTAGCCTGGCATTTCATTACCCTCTTAATCGCATTTTTTTTTAGTTCATAGTGTTTCATCCATTTAAATTATCACTCATTCCATTGCATTTTCACAGTGTTTGATATTTTTCAAGTTTAATCTGCCATTTCTTTCTTTGGGTCTTCTGTTGTTTCATTTGTTGGTTACATCATTTTATTAGAGTGCTTCTTTTCATATGAGGATTCACTCGTTCATTCGGCCCCTTTTTCTTTTTTTTTTCTTTTCACATTTGGTTGCAACCTACATTACAATGTCTTTATTTCGTTCTTCCAGCCTTCTGATCGATCTTATTTATTTATTTATTTTTTCTGAAGTTTTGCTTTTCATCGATTAGCCTATACCCACGTTCTTCTATCATTGCATTATCCGTCACACATTTGGATCCATCTGCATCACGTCCTTGAGCATTAGCATCTGCGTATTCTCATCTTGTTTTATAGTTTTTCATCCCTTCTTTTTTTTTATTACATATTATCAATCTTCCCTATTTTGGGGTAACTACTAGAATGGCTATATTTATGCCTCAGGATAATTGATCGATGTGTGATAGGTGTTAAAGTAATTACAGATGACCAATCACTCGGCTGGTCTGGTCATGGTGGAGTTTTGGCTTGGGCTTAGATTTGGATCTCTCCCTGTGAATCTGTCCGGCGTTAACCTCATTTTTTTTTAGCATTTCATCTTGAGTGGACTTAGCTTAACTGCATAAATTATAGGTGTTCAAAATTCAATTACAGGGGTTTTTATAACCTCTGTAATGGCTTTCCATTATTTGGATTTCGGCATGTATTAATCTCTAGTGATTTATAACAGTTTTCTTTTTTTTCTTCTCCTAGACCTGCTATATGAACCTAAATATTGCAACAACATTTCATGCGTGATATCCTTGATGCGTGTTAATTTGGCAAAACCAAATCATCTTTAGGTTTGATTGACTTTGGTTGTTTATCAAGGCATTCAACTCATTGTTAAGTAGCTAGGTTCTAAATCATAGACCCAAGGTTATGAGGCGTCAGGGTCAGGTAGTGATATTTTGCAGGTGGTTCTGTGTGTTATTTGTTTTACTCTCCATTGAACTCCCCTCCCAAGTGTGCTAGATATACAAGAACGTTTAGATTGTTAAGAAGAGAGCATATATGTGAACCTGTTCTTTGTTATTCTAATAAAATTGCATGGGAGCAAATACCTGGGTTTTGTTTTGTCTTCATATATTAGGATTCTAGAGCTATGTCATCATCAAGTGAGGCCATTCAATGGCTTTATAAATCTCAGGGTATTGGAGTATTACTGAATATATCAGTAGGTTTCACTCACGCATCAGGAAAGTGGGTGCCTCTTTTCCTTTTGCTGGAGGATTCTCCAAATTTGCGAGGGTTGTTTAGTGAGGTTCTATTTCTTCTCGGGTATGTAACTGCCAAAATAACATAGATATATTAGTAAGTTTAGGCCATTTGGATTTTAAATCAATCCATCTTGAATATATGACTGTGAATGAATTTTGCAAAAACTTTGATACGGATTTTGTGAAATTTCTTTTTTTTTTACCATCACCTGTACATAACTTCTCCATTCCCTGCATATATGTACAGTGTGGCCCTCCTATGCAAATCACATTTTTTCACATTAAGATTTAGCTTCCATCTCCAACTCACCTCTCTGTAGCATCGACTATATACTCCCCCCTTGTTACAACCATTTTGCAACAACCCACCTGTAGCATTCACATCCCTATATTTTTCTGCAAATGCACCCAGTGCACCCATACTCACCCCATGTTCACTAACCTACTAACATTTCCAGCACAAAACCCCCTTCAGCTCTTGACAACTTCTCCCACATCACCCCACCACATTCACAACCCGGTCTTCCATTGCTATAGTAGCTGCAATGTTCGATCTCCAGCAGAGGACCATCTCTAATAATCCTCAGTAGAGGACAATGGCTTATGTATGGTCATCATAGGTGGAGTACTTCACTTTGCACTCCTTTACTTGTCATCCCCCTTTACATAGCTTTTACAGTAGCATTTCTCGTATTTTTCGCATATCCCCTATGCACCATTTTCCATTATTTTTGCTGTCCTACAGTAACACCTTTGCTTCTTCATCATCTCGGCACCACCTGGCACATCTTGTAGTATGTCTGCTATATGCTGCACCCGCATCAGCTTCAAACCTTGCACACCATGTCACTCTGCACTATTCAATAGCACAAGCCACAACAGCACCTGGCTGCGCCAGCCCCTATGCCCCACCCATGTTATGCCCCATATACAGCAGTTTAGCACTCACTATAGCAGAATAGTACCCATCTACAGGTCCTACATTAGCTCCAGCACCTTCACATCACCTGTCATACACAACATTTTCCACTGTTGCAATTCTTCCTCTCTTCTAGCTAGTATTTATATTTTCTGTTACTGTGCCTATAGATCCATTCTTCTCATTACATGCCTTTCCTTCATTGCACCTACCTGCACCTGCTAAAACCTCTGTCAATTGTATTTCGCATCTCTTGTATATCCCTAGATGGCCACCTATACACATGTCCCCACCTTCTCACTGTTACATGTCCCCTGCACACCATCAATACCCAGCTGCAGCATCTGTAGCATTTTCCCAATTGCCACCATTTTCATACCTTCGCTTAACTACACAATGTACACTTCTCAATACTTTCCCAGCAAATAACCCATCACCTACAAACTGCTTCAGCTTCAACCATAATCATAACCACCTGCCCAACCCATATTATACATTTTTAACTAATTATTTGTATTCAGCCTGCTAAGTACATAAGCACCTATGGTTGTTTAGTCCATGCCTGTGATCATCGCAAAATTTTTCATCTCTTGTGGTTTCTCTCTCTTCCTTCTCTTTTCCTTTTCTAACCTCTATTTTCCTCCTTTTTGAAGGGAGAAGAATAAAAGAAAGAAAAGAGAAAGAGAAGAGAAAAGAAAGAAAGAAAGAGAGAAGAGGAAATCTTTTGCGCGGTCTCACTTGACCTTAATTTGAAAACATTTAGAAATTTAACTCGCCTCCGTTTTTGAAAATATTGCGGGAAAATGGAGAGACGGGATTCGCTCGTCGGTACGAGGTTCGACCGTTCCTGGCGCCTTTACCAGGGGTAATCAAACCAAGGATCAAATCTACGCCTTTTGCTTTGTCTAAATATAATCTAAGAATTTATTCTAACTCTAAATGCACAATGAATCATGCTTGTGCAATGCAAGAATGTATGCTCCTTTTAAAAGATGTTTTGAAAATTTCCAAGTATTCTGAGATGAACTTGGTAAAGGAGTGAAGAAATGATTGAATCTAACTTTAGAACTTGAGATAGATCAGAGAAGTTCTAAGTCTTTGAAATAAATCAGGATTTGGAGAAATAAATGAGAAGGAATGACTTGAAGTTTTAAAATAAAAGGAAATGAAGTTTCAAAGTCAGAAATGGACTTTGAATTTGAACTCTGAATTTTAGGAAAGGAAATGAATACTTGAGAAGGAATTGAATCTAGATTTTGAAATTGGAAATCTTAAATTTAGAATGGATCTGAGAAATCTAAATGGTGTAGAAATGAATTCCAGATATGATCTGTAAGTGGATTTAGATTTGAAATCTGGAAATGAAATGGAATTGGATCTAAGATGGATTTAAGATCTGAGATCTGAGATCAGAGATAAAATTGGGTTCTGGATCCTAAGATGGATTTGGATTAGAAGTCTAAGATCCAACATGTGATTGAATTCTGGATCCTGGAACTAGATCTGAAGTCTAAGATCCGAAGTAGAATTGGGTTCCGGATCCTAAGATGGATTTGGACTTGAAGTCTGAGATCCAAGGTGAAATTGGTTCTGGATCCTAGAATGGATTTGGATCTGAAGTCTAAGATCCAAAGTAGAATTGGGTTCTAGATCCTAGAATGGATTTGGATCTGAAGTCTAAGATCCAAAGTAGAATTGGGTTCTGGATCCTAAGATGGATTTGGATTTGAAGTCTGAAATCCGATATAAGTGTTGAATCCTGGATCCTAAAAATGGATTTGGGGTTATATTTAGAAGATGAATCAAGGATTCCAAAGTTTAAATTGAACTTTCGTTTTGATTTGGAGTTTTGAAGATAAAAATGAATTTAGAAATTCAAAGCCAATTTGAACTTTGAAATCTGATTTGAATTTGAAAAAAAAAAAATGACTTTGAAATCTCAAAGTTTGAATTGAACTTTGAAATTGAAAATGAAATTGAATCTGAAAGGATGAATCAGATTTTGTAAGAATTGAAGATAGATTGAGGAAGACATTTACATCACTTGGAATTTTGAAAAAGGATTTTTTTTTTAAAACATGATGCAATTCTATCCTAAATGATGAATGGATTTAAAGAATTTTTTTTTTTGAGATTGGATTTGAAAAGCTATCCCATTCTTTGGATAAGTTAAAATAAGATTGAAGATATAATACACCCTTGACTATGGTCATTGAATGTATTATATAATAATCTATATTTAGATCCAAGTAAAGAATAAAATACATTTGGTGCTTTTATAGAATTTAAAATGAAATGAACTCTCAATATACCCTGACTATGGCCATTGGTATATATTTTGAGTTAATTTTAAGTTAAATTCTGATAAAAGAAAAAAATATTTAAGGAAAATATGATGAATTTTGAAAACGGATCCAGTGTGGATCCAGTGTTATTTTGTAAAAGATAAACATACTAAGTTTTGTCCACACCCTGACTATAGCCATTGATGTGGATCATCAACTTAGGATCCATAACCTCTTACGAAAATGGTGCACGTGCCATTCGTGTTGCCATTTGTGAGAATTTGAAAAATAAAGGAAAAAAATTGCATGAAGAACAAGTAATTTATGATGTTTATAATGCTCATTCATTCTATCTAAAGCAGGAAATGTAAATTTCTCATTATAATCTAGTTATTACAGTACTGGAATTGAAATTGGAATTACAATTTCTAGGCTAAGAAATGAAATAACATCTTCTATACATTTCCTGCAAAATCCGAATTAGTACAATATAAAAGGTATATATAGAAGGAAACATATCATGTTGAATCTAAAATGCAATTGATAAAGACTCATGCATATATTTTACATTAACGAAGATGCAATGCAAATGGCAAGATATTTTTAAACTAATGAAAAAGAAATATCATAATGTAAAGGTAACACCCTAAGATGGTGATGAAGAATGGAAGTATGATTCCCTGTAGACAGGATGGGTTGTGGTAGAGTGCTTGAAGTGACAGGATGATGGTATGTAGGAAGTTGCTGCTGCAAATATTGTGAGGAGGTACAACATGCTGGAGACAGCAGTATGCTGTGAGGGTGGTCAAGCAATAATGAGTGTGTGCTGGAACTGGGGGTGTGAAGGTATGCTAGAAGTTGGAGTGCACAGGTGGGCAACAGGAGCTGCTACGGAAGTCACAGCAGCTGAGGGGAACCTGAAATGATAAGTGGCAGATGTCGTGAATAGTGCACAGTGATGTGCCGTGACATAGTGAAGATAGGCAGGGGTGTAGATGGTAGTTATTGTGAAAACATCAAGCTCAACTATAGGTGACACAATGAAGAAAATTGTAGTATGGATATAACCAATGCAATGGTGGTAGTGAGATGATGTTGTGAAGTGAAGTACTTCAGCCATACTGATGCAGGTGGGCAGCAATATGGGGAAGAGTGTTATGAAGGAGATGTCAGATATATACACAGTGCATACAGCAGATAAGATGCTCTGTGAATATGCATGGATGCTAATGATGTTGGAGATGGGGCAGGTGATATAAAAGAAAATGCAGATGGAAACTATAAGTATAGATATAGCAATGCAGTAATGAATTAATGACTCGACACTATAAGTCTATTTGAAAACAAGTGGCACATAGTATCGCAAGATTACTTAGCAAACAAACTTTCTATAAATTGACTATACACTGTGCTGCGAGTTGGCCTTGCACCATTCTTCAATGATTTTTTTTTTAAGAATCCCAAGCAGAAATAAGGGAAACGTAAACTATAAAATTTTCATGTTATACAGAATCCTAATATAAATAAATATGTCATGACCATGTCATGCATCTCCATGGCTTTAAAACCAACAGATCTCTTGGATTACAATGAACCCATTGGAGAATGACCTATACTAGGTCATCAATTCACCCCAGACACGCGCATCTCTTCCATGTAAGGCGAGGTGAAATGGCCAAGAGCCCCAGGTAACTGGAAAGAATCAAGCCATCAATTCATCCATGCTATATGAATGCTAAACTCAAGATGACCAAAACAAATCAAATGAAACAAGAACCAGGTCGGTTCATAGGGCCTTGAAATACTGAACAATCACCATTTGTTAACACCTGCTCAATGTTCAAAAAAAAAAAAAAATATTAATTAACAAAGTGGATAGCAAACAGCTTGCTGAAGTGTCAAGTCTGGCTTGACTGGTATAAGCAAATCCAATTGCAAGAGACTGTGTACAACTCGCCTACTTCGAGATTTTCATAATCGATCATCCTTTTAACACACATTTTTGAGGATCCCAACTCCTCCATCAGTGGAGCAATGACCCCAATATTACAAACAGAGGCTTGAGGTATGTGCAACAACGTGCAATATCACTCTGTAGGAGGACAAAACGTAGGTGCAAAAGAGGATTCATAATTTGCTAAATAAAAGCAGGTAAAGCAAAGATCAGAGGCAACAAAGTATTGCAATCTCTATATTGTTGGTGAACATGTATGGGGTTGATAATAGAAAAAAAAAAGAAAGGTACAAAAAAAAACATGAGGGCACAACTTCAGAAACAGAGAGGCAATCCTATTGAAACCAACAAAATACTGAAATTCAAATAGAGATAATGTGAGGTATGGAAAAGAAAGAAAAAAAAAAAAATACACGCAGTCTTTTACCTACAGTAAATTAGCCTTGGCAATTGATCCACACAGTAAATGAACTTTATGGTTTGGACGAAACAAAGGGGATGCAAGTGCATTGAGACATGCATGTTCGATGGGTGATCACTCAGGTGGATGAAGCTGGGGGTAAGATACTTACTATATACAGAATACGACCGAGGCTAAATTCGCACACAGAGGCTGATGAGGGATTTTAAGAATGTAATAGACATGGTAAAGCAAATTTAGTATGAAGCCTGTAGTGAAAAAGAGTTCACACAAAGGGTGCCAATTAGATGGTCCTAACTAACCGAAGCATGTGATCAAATCCAGCATAGGGGGAGATGCTAGTTTAACCCGTGCATTATGACCTCCTTTGGTTACATGAATGCCCTGCTGATGCTATAGGTAGATATAATGAATGCTATATTGACGATATGAAAGTTGTCTTCATACAATCAAGAGCAAGCCAAACAGAAGGCTGGCTGACTCGGATTTTGTAACAGGGAGCAAATATACCTCTTCCCATTCTCATGGAGATGAGTAACATCGAAAGAGAATGTTAAAATAGTTCAAAGCAGAGACGCAAAACATTTACATCAATCAACACGAAAGATGCTATCAAGAATGGCCCTGTTGCGAAACACTGATGCTTGTATGAAGAACATGCTAGGCAATACGTAACAGCATATCGTGATAATGCCACAATATAATAAGGCTATCTATTGATGATTACAAATGATATTCATCAGAACATAATGCAAAAGGGTAAAAACTGGAAGGGGTACAGAGGATGGAATGTGCCTATGTTGGAAATAAAGTGAGACACCACTTTTCAACCATGATTGCTATAAGATGAAGGCAAATTTATTCGAAGCCATCACAGAGAATACGTACCTACTGAAATACATTATCCTAGTCTGTAAATGGAATCAGAAATTGAGATACAATCAAATGAATAATAGACACCAAACATCAGAAAGAAATCCAAATGGAAAAGGGGAATTAACATAATACGGAATAGGAATCGGAATGCAGTGTAAATGAAACAGCAAAAAAAAAAAAAAAAAATTATTGGAACGAGATCATTCCATTATCTGTTGCATAAGAGAGGGATTGTTAATGCTATATGCAACCCAACTCCCTCAAGGGTGCGTTAAGGGGGAGTGAAGACAGTGTGATCGAGAAAGAAAAGAAAAGAAAAAAATATTCAAAGAAATCCGAGAAGGAGGAGTGATACTCACTGGTTTTTTTTTTGGCGAGACTGAAGCAAGGGGATCTTCTCTTCGTTCTACTATGGAGGCCTTCTGCTACTGGTTTATTGATCTTCAGTTCAGAGTGGAATTACGATGCCTTGTATGTGATTATAATATGATGCTCCTTCTCAATGAAGTTGTGCAGAAGAGGAGTCTTTCTTCCGAGCATTCGGTGAATTCGACTTCTTGAGACAGGAAAAGGAAGAGAAAAGGAGGGGAGAGGAAAAGGATCGAGAGATGGTGAAGAGGATGCTGGCATTAATGGCTTCTTCCCCAGGAATCCCCCCTCTCAGAGGCTCGGATGCCTCTTCTTTAAAGAGAATCGCTGGCCCCCGTTTGTTGAAGATGGAGGGCTGACAGAAGAATAATCTGTTGAAGATGGAGGCTAGGAGTAAAAGAGAGGAGCGTGTGGGAGATGGACGTTTGCCTTTTTTCCTCAATTTGCAAAGAGGGGGCTCCTTTTCAGAAATTTTCTAAAAAAATGGTTTTTTTGTATTTTCAACAGTAGTTTTAAGAGAGGGTTTTTAACAAGAAGTTTTAAAAAGGAGGGTAAACTGCATAGTTTCTGAATTTTTTGGATTTTTTTTTTCTTAGTTTTTTTGTTCTTTTCTTAAATATATATATATTTTTTTGTATTTTTTGAAGACAAAATTCTAAAAACTGAGGATTTTGACTACTTTTTTACAAAATTTCAAAAAATATTTACAAAAGCAGAGCTTTTCTGAAAAGTCAGGTTTATGTTGGGGAAATTTCTTCAGAAGAATGGGTTTGGACCCCAGTTTTGAGAAAATGTTTGAGTTTTTTAAACTCGAATCGAGAAATACAACGTGATGGATCCAAACGGATGTCGGATGGACTGTCCGAGCTATTTAAAACTATTTTTGGTATTTTCTGTAATTTTAATTTAAAATTTGGACAATGAGACTCAGACTTGGATCTGGACAATGGATCCAGATCCAAAATCAATTTAAACATACGAAATGAATTTAATTTCAATAAAACTAGAGAAATGAACTGGAATTTAGATTTGAAATGACCCATTTGCTCAGAAAATGATATTAGGGGCAAAAAGGGGATATTTAAAAGATTTTGAAAAATTTGGGGTGTTCACAGATGCCTCTCTTTGCTACTAAGCCGGTTGAAAGCCGAGCTTAGTGGCAAAGAAAACACTCCAAATTTTGAAAAATGCCTCAGTCAGCAGATCTGAACTCGGTGTGGAAGAATTATGGCTTTTCTGGCTTAAAGTCTTGTCCTGAATGGCTTGGGGAGATGAAATCCTTGAAGTTGATATGATTGAGTAAAAAATGAGAAAATCGTGATGGAATTTTGGGTGAAGATCCCGAAATGATGAAAGGATTTCGATCAGGTCTCATGAATGAGGCGAGATCAGCTTTTTGGAATGACTCAGGCTTAGCCCTTAACCTGGATGGGACGAAGATATATCAAGATAACTTGAATGGGGAAAGGAAATATGCGAGGACCTTGATGGGACATTTTTGCGAAAAATGCCTCGTGGGGTGAAGCTCAAATAGGATTTTATTCTGGATGAATGTACAAAGCATGAATTCCTTGATGGGAAGAACCATGATGGGACTGGAGGAAGAAACACCTCATCGAAACGAGACTCAGGTTTAACCCAAACCTGAAAAAGGAAGATACCTCGAGGTACGAGGTTCAGGCTTAACCCTTGACCTGAAGGGGACGACCATACGGAATCCTCGAGTGAAGAGACCATGATGGGACCTTCGGAGTTTGGACGAACAAATCCGAAAAGGGGTTTGCGAAAGGAGGAAGAAAATGCGGTTCCCTAAAGCTTTGAAAAAGGGATGAACTTGGACGTCTCATAGCTGAGACTAAATTAGCTTTTGAATTTAATGACCTCTTGCGGAAAATACAGGTTTTGACCCTTAACCTGAGTGGGAACAACCACATGGATTTCTCGAAACCGTGATGAGACAGGAGAGATACTTCAACTGAATGGGGTAACTCTTCTGGAAAATGTGAGAAATGGAAAGTAAGGAGATGTGAGACAAAATGAAGGATGAATAAGGTAACAGGAGGTGAATCTTTCGATGGGGTGAAAGATGAATAAGGCAAACTTTTTTATCAAGGAGACGAATCTCTTGACAAGGCAAAAGGATGGAAGAGGGCAAATCCTTTGGACAGAAGAAGGTAAAAGCGAAATATGAAGATGGCGATGAAGATGACAATCTTTTTAGCAAGGAGAAAGTAAAGTATGAAAATATGGAGATGGCAATAGTAAGGAGAAGGCGAAAATGTGAAATATGAAGAAGGCAATGCTTTTAACAAGAGAATGTAAGATGTGAAATATGAAGAAGGCAATCCTTTTGGCAAAGGGGTAGGCAAAATGTGAAATATGGAGAAGGCAATCCTTTTAACAAGGAGAATGTAGGATGTAAGATATGAAGAAGGCAATAGTAAAAAAAAAAGGCGAAATGTGAAATATGAAGAAGGCAATCCTTTTAACAAGGAGAAGGCAAGATGTGAAATACGAAGAAGGCAATAGTAAGAAAAAGGTGAAATGTGAAATATGAAGAAGGCAATCCTTTTAACAAGGAGAAGGCAAGTCTCTCGACAAAGCGAAAGACGAGGAAGCCAATCATTTAATCAAGGAGAAAGACAAATTTTTTTGACAACGCAAAAGATGGGAAAGGCAATCCTTTTATCAAGAAGAAGGCGAGTCTCTCGGCAAAGGGAAAGGCGGAGAAGGCAATCCTTTTATCAAGGAGAAGGCGAGTCTCTTGACAAAGCGAAAGACGGAGAAGGCAATCCTTTTATCAAGGAGAAGGCGAATCTCTCGATCAAAGCGAAAGACGGAGAAGGCAATCCTTTTATCAAGGAGAAGGCAAGTCTCTCGACAAAGCGAAAGACGAAGAAGGCAATCCTTTTATCAAGGAGAAGGCGAGTCTCTCGACAAAGCGAAAGACGGGGAAGGCAATCCTTTTATCAAGGAGAAGGCGAGTCTCTCGACGAAGCGAAAGACGGGGAAGGCAATCCTTTTATCAAGGAGAAGGCGAGTCTCTCGACAAAACGAAAGACGAGGAAGGCAATCCTTTTATCAAGGAGAAGGCGAGTCTCTCGACAAAACGAAAGACGAGGAGGCAACTCTTATGAAAGAGGGGAAGGAAACTCTTCCGACTATGCGAAAGAAGGAAAAGGCAACACCAATATATATCAACAACAGATGTCAAGTTCTTATTTCTCATCAGGAAAGCTGAAAAATTTTGCCAAAAATGATAAAATTTATAGTTGATTCAAGGTAAAGTTTTTTTTTTTTTTTTAAGGTAAGCACTTTTAAAAGATGTTCCTTCTTCCACCTAGAGTATTACCCCCAACTAGGTTAACTCTATAGAATTCAGAATCAAAGCTAAATTTTTGTTGTTGGTTTTTTTTTCAAGGATGCTATCAATTTCCTTGATATGAAAGGAGAGGAAATATTCTTAGCTTCATAAAAGCAATTAAATGAGAAGATATTGATAGAAGAATTTCACATAGGTAAAGAAGATTCTTTGCAGTTTGGGCAGTTTGATATCCTGGGCTTTTTTTCCATGATCTTTTTTGCACTCTTTTGAGTCATAGGGCTTTCTTGGACTTTTACATCATCCTTCACTTTGGAGATGTCCTGACTTTTCTCGCTTTTCAAGGAAGGGTACGTCACAAACTCCTTCATCTTAGAGATGTTTCGATCCTTCATTTATCTCAGGGATTATATATGATGGTATTGGCTCAAAGGTCTTTAGATGATAGCAAAAATCAAATATCTTTTAGGGTTTGTCGGTAGGTCCATCACATCCGCCTTCATCTCGACGGTGATCCGAACTTTCCCTGGAAGGATCCGTCACAAACTCCGTCATCTTGGAGATGTTTCAAATCTTCTTTGGCCCCGGGGGTCTACTCGCTTAATTCGCCTTCATCTTGACGACAATTGAGAGATCCCTTTTGCGGATATTTGATTTGCAGCTTTAGGTGACTTGAAGAGACATGAGTTGGGTAGGTTCTTTTCTGACTGCCCAGGATATTTCCACTGTCTTACTGCCAAAGAATAATCTTTAAGAATGTGCCATAGCTATGATCAATATCGGCTCATTTATGGCTTTTCAGCATCATTGAATATTTCTTTCGCCGGTCATGTCGAAGATTTTTCTTCATCCTCTTGGTTGACCAACAGAAAATTTGAAGTTTGAGCCTTTATTCACAGGAGTTTCACCCTTTTGGAAGGAATACTTAAGGAGATTTGAGGAAATTCTTTATGTAATAAAAGTTTGAGATCAACAACTATTTTATGGCAATTTGGCAAGATATTCCTGAAATCCTTGATGACGAAACCTTTGCTTAACATCGAATTTTGGCATATCAGTGGGATTCTTGGGAAGAATCCAACATGAGGCTGAATTCTGAAGGTAAATGTGAATTTAAAGTTCTGAAGGCAAGCTTGATATAAAACTGGATTTTGAAGGTAAGCCTTTGAAAGAGTATCCGAATCAGGACTCGGATTCTACAGGGAAATTTAAAACTCGATCGAAGGAAAATTGGGAGATTCGAGTCGGGGTTTGAATCTCAAGGGAAAACTTGAAAGTTCATTTATTGAAGGCAAGAAAACTCGAGATAAAACTCAAATTTTCGAAGGACAGAAGGAAGGTTCGAGTCAGGGCCCGAATCTCAAAGGAGTACTTGAAAGTTTTTAGATTTTTGAAGGAAAGAAGACTCGAGTTAAGACCCAAATCTTCAAAGGAAAGTTGGAAAATTCGAGTCAGGGCTCGAATCTCAGGGAAAGAATTGGAAGTTCAAGTTGAAACTCGAATCTCAAAGGAGAATTGATGAGAAGGGATAGAAATAGATGGAAGATTGACAGAATTTGAGGAAAATTGAGGAAAGATTGTGACTTGAGGGCTAACTGATCGGTCAGCCAGACACTAGCACGAGTGCTAGGTTTACCTGTATGAGTACTGAATTTTTCAAAAAATGCCCCAGTGTAAGTACTGGGTTTTCTGATGGAGATTTGAAGGAAAAGGGGACACCGACATTCTTTTAAGATACTTGAGATTTCGAGCAAGAATCATTGTCGGCGTTTTCAGGATTTTCCCTTATCCTGAAGGGGAAATGGAATAGACATTTTGATGAGAATTTAGAAAGGAATGATTCAGGTTTATCCCTTAACCTGAAAGGGGAAAAGACTAAAAATCATAAAATGGAAAAGAAGGAAAGAAATTGATTTGAAAATTTATTTTGAAAAAGAATTCTCACAGGTAGCACTGTCGCTCCTATGAGAGGTTTCGGGATTATCCCTTATCCTGAATGAGAAAAAGAATAGAGTTTAGAGAGATTTAATGAAGGGAAATTGATATAAATCTAGAAAATCAATAAAGATTGGCAAAACTTGTATTTACAAAAGAATCCTCATAGGTAGCATTGTGGCTCCTACGAGGGGTTTCAGGATTATCCCTTATCTTGACTGGGAACACCTCGGACAACGAGGGTCAGGTTTATCCCTTAACCTGAGGGGGAAAAGAATGAAATTTAAAGAGATTTAATGAAGAGAAATTGATATAAATCAAGAGAATCAACAAAGATTGATAAAACTTGTATTTACAAAAGAATCCTCATAGGTAGCATGGTTGCCCCTATGAGTGATCTCAGGATTATCCCTTATCCTGAATGGGAACAAGGAGAAAATTTGACGAAGAAAAATTGATATAAATCTAGAAAATCAATAAAGATTGATAAAACTTGTATTTACAAAAGAATCCTCATAGGTAGCGTTTATTGCTCCTACGAGGGGTTTTCAGGATTATCCCTTATCCTGAATGGGAACGCCTCGGACAACGAGGGTCAGGTTTATCCCTTAACTTGAGCGGGGAAAAGAATAAAGGAAATACCTCATGGGAAAGAGGCATCAGGTTTATCCCTTAACCTGAAAGGGTACGAGAATTCATAAAATTTAATGGAATATGAGGAAATATTTGATAAAACTTGATAAAATTGACGTAAACTTGATAAAATATTAATAAAATGAATGAAACAGATAAAAATACCAAAAATTAACTGAAAATTTATAAGATTTGAGAAAAAAGAGTTTTATGATCCTGCCTGCATATGGGATCTTGAAAGAGAAAAAAATGTTTAGGTGAAGAATCATTTTTGGGAAGAAAATCGACCATAAGGAGAATGATCAGTGCGAGAACTGATCCTTCAAATCAAACATGAGAGATCATCATGAGGGTCAAGTTTTGAAGGCAATGGTTTGAAAATATATTTTTGAAGAAGAAGATCGACAATAAATCTGATTTCAAAGAACAGCAGTTCGGGACTGATAATAAGATCAATACAAGGGTTGATCTTTGAAGATAATGTTTAAAAATCAATCTTGGAAGATAAGACCAACACAGGGGTTGATCTTTGAATATAATGATTTAAAACCCATTTTTAGGAGATAAGACCAATGCAAGGATTGATCTTTAAATGTAATGATTCACAACCCATTTTGGAAGATAAGATCAATGCGAGGGTAGATTTTTCAATGTAATGGTTCGAAAACCTATTTTTTTTTTGAAAACATGATCAACACGAGGGTTGATTTTTGACAAAGCTTGGACCGGAGAATATTTGAACTCTTTGGTCATAACGAAGACTTTTTGAAATTTCATGATTTTTAAAAAGGCCCTCATAGGTAATATCATTTCTCTCATGAGTGATGCCAGGATTGGTCCCGCATTCTGAAAAGAACAGGAATTTAAATGTGATTTTAATAGAAGCCGATAAAGAGATTTTTGAAATATAGATTTTCAGCAGCAAATGCCCCTATGTGGCAGAGGAAGAAAGTATTGTGATTTTTAGAGATATAAAGAAAAATTGACATTTCATTGATGGGCAAAACTGATAACAAAGGACTGAAATATTTACAAATACTTTGACCAAAAAGGTCACAAAAGGACTGGGCTGATTGGCCCCCCCTACAAGGTGACTGACAAAAAAGGGGAGAAAAGTAGGAGAATTCTGGCATCTTCAGTCTTCTGAGTAGCCGGGGAGAGATTTGGTCATGACGGCTCGGTCATCTTCCTCTTCGTCTTCAACAAAGAGACTCTTGTCGACGCAATCCTGAACAATATTTTTGAAGACAAAGCAGTGATCGGTGTCATGCCCCACTGCTCGATGGAACTTGCAGAACTGATTTGTGAACCTTCCCATGACCGTGGGAGGATCCGCGACTTTTGGGAGTTTAACCAATCCTTTGGCCAGCATGAATTCAAGTGCTTCTTCGAGCGTTTGCTTCAGAGGAGTGAACTCACGATCATTACTCCAACCATCGCGCTTTATCTTTTCCTTTTGCGGAAGGTTAGACTGAGACGGCTTGTCATTCTGCTTGAAAGGCTTTTCCCTTTGAGCTGCGCCATGGTTCTGAACATTTTTGTTGTCATTTCTGTTTCTTCTGCTGTTATAATGATTATTGCCAGAGGTATCAGCTGCATGAGTGAACTGCGCTTTCTTTTTCTGATCTTGGATGTTTTTGGCAAGAGGCACGCCCTCGTAAAGCCCACTTTCTATTCCTGCCTCGAGCCATTCGGCTCGCTCAATTAATTTGATAAAGGATTTCGCCGGAGAAGTGGCAATGAGGCTTCTCAGGGCTGAGAGAAATTGCTGAGGATTATTTGCAATGCATGCTCCTCTGGAATGAGAACTTTCATCTTGTTGCAGGTACTTCTCCACCTGTGGATGAACTCTCCTGCTCTTTCAGTCTCATTCTGCTTTAAGTTGTAAAGGTGGTTGAGCGTAGGTGAAACCTCGGTGTTGAATAGGAAACGCTTTATGAACAGATTGACTACCTTATCAAACTCTCGTAGTTCGATAGGATTGATGTGGTTGGCATACCACCTGGCTGCTATACCCTCCAGACTGCGGGGAAAGCAAATGAACAGAGCCCTGTTGTCTTTTCTGAAACGGCTGCACTCTGCATAAAATATGGCTAAATGGGCTTTAGGGTTGACAGTTCCATCAAATTTGAGAAACTTGCGAGGAAGATTCTCCAGGTTATCATCCCCCTCTAGACCATCATAAAAATCTTTGCCAGTGTAGGTCTGCTTGCCCTTATCCTTGGCTTGAATGTCCTTGATTGCTCGACTCATCTCCTTCATCTGCTTGCTCATCAGGTCCTCTGCTGGATCCCCAGACTTGGGCTTGTTGACGAATTCAGGCTCTTCCGCAACTATCTTTACCGACTGTCTCGGAGGATTCTGCTTCTAGACAATCTGCTCTTCCTCTTCTGACTCTTCCTCGACTGACTCTGATTCCTCAGAAGCAGTGTCTGGCTGCACCTTCTTCCTGATGATTCTGACTTGCTTTTTCACAGGCTTCTTCTTCAGCTTGCTTTTAGGCACTGACTCTTTCAGCTTAGCCTCGGCTTGTTCCGACATCATCCTTGCCATCATCTTTTGGAACATATCGTACATAGCGGGGTCGATGTCATCTTTCTTGTTCTGACCCTGTCCCCTAACTGATTTAGGAGAGCTCATCCCTTCTGCCTCACTGTCGCTGAGTTGAGGAACTGTTTCTTTTCCTGCTCTTGTCGTAACCATTTTTGAATATCAGTGCTCTCTCTGTAGAGGAAAGAGGAGGTTTTTAGACCAAAGAAACTTTATGGAGAAGTTTTTGACAAGAGGGAGGATTTAGTTTAAAATTTAAACAATCGTATCCCATTACTAGGGATTGAGTCACCACAAAATTTGTGACAATTGTGTTGTTTACTCCACAAGGGAGAGTAACCAACTAAAATATGAAAGAAAATACCATTTTGAAAAGGATATCTCTTGACGGAAAGAGATTTTTATGAAAATATAAACAAGAATATAAAAACAGAAGAAAATAAAAGGAAAAATGGAATTTGAGAATAAATGGTAAGGATTTAAAATTTGAAGAACTTGCAGGCAGGATTAGAAGAATTTTTGAAGAAATGTAGAAGAAGAAGAAAAATACACCTGGGTTTTAAAAACAAAAGAGAAAATTTTAAAGTATATACCCAGGGTTTTGAAAATATAAGGAAGATATATATAAAATATCATACAATTACAGATATACAAGCAAGGATGCACAAATAGCACTCCCTAAAGCTGACTCTATATGCAATATTTGAAATGGCTGATAGGACCTTAATCCTAACTCTAAGATTTATATCATCTGATTCCAATCAAGGTACGCCGATATACTCAAGCCGAAGCTCGAAGTACGTGGCATATAAGATATCTCCCCGGTTCTAAGGTAAAGGCTTCCCAACATCCTTGAGCACCTACCGATATACCTCGGACTATGGCCCTTAGGTACGTGGTAGAGGGGCGCGAACCCAAATAAGTGGTCCAGTTGTGAGGCTCTCTCCCGAACTATGGTTCAGTGAGACAGCTCAGCAACGTGAAGACCGGGACAATATAGGTAGGGATGTTTTCAAAATATGATCAACATGCAATAAAATCAGAAGGCTCTAATGCAAGTCCTAAAGAGATAGATTTAAATAAGAAGAAGCATACACTTGCATACATTATTTTGCATTCAATCCCTAAAATTGAGGAGAGTTGTATTTAAAACCTAAATCTAATGTGAACATGGATATGATATCCTCGATATGGTCCTACCAAACCATACTTAGATCCTATATGCAATGATGTCAGCTTTAGGACAGAGTCTAGGCTCCTAAGGTTTGCATGGAAAATATAGCTGACATATGTTAGAATAAAGACTTAGATTATATAAAAGCAAAGCAAAGGCATAATTCGACCAGACGGAGACGGGTCCCATCACGGTCGCCAAAACTGTGATCATTGCAAAAATTTTCCTCTCTTGTGGTTTCTCTCTCTTCCTTCTCTTTTCCTTTTCTAACCTCTATTTTCCTCCTTTTTGAAGGGAGAAGAATAAAAGAAAGAAAAGAGAAAGAGAAGAGAAAAGAAAGAAAGAAAGAGAGAAGAGGAACTATTTTGCGCGGTCTCACTTGACCTTAATTTGAAAACATTTAGAAATTTAACTCACCTCCGTTTTTGAAAATATTGCGGGAAAATGGAGAGACGGGATTCGCTTGTCGGTACGAGGTTCGACCGTTCCTGGCACCTTTACCAGGGGTAATCGAACCAAGGATCGAATCTATGCCTTTTGCTTTGCCTAAATATAATCTAAGAATTTATTCTAACTCTAAATGCACAATGAATCATGCTTGTGCAATGTAAGAATGTATGCTCCTTTTAAAAGATGTTTTGAAAATTTCCAAGTATTCTGAGATGAACTTGGTAAAGGAGTGAAGAAATGATTGAATCTAACTTTAGAACTTGAGATAGATCAGAGAAGTTCTAAGTCTTTGAAATAAATCAGGATTTGGAGAAATAAATGAGAAGGAATGACTTGAAGTTTTAAAATAAAAGGAAATGAAGTTTCAAAGTCAGAAATGGACTTTGAATTTGAACTCTGAATTTTAGGAAAGGAAATGAATACTTGAGATGGAATTGAATCTAGATTTTGAAATTGAAAATCTTAAATTTAGAATGGATCTGAGAAATCTAAATGGTGTAGAAATGAATTCCAGATATGATCTGTAAGTGGATTTAGATTTGAAATCTGGAAATGAAATGGAATTGGATCTAAGATGGATTTAAGATCTGAGATCTGAGATCCGAGATAAAATTGGGTTCTGGATCCTAAGATGGATTTGGATCAGAAGTCTAAGATCCAACATGTGATTGAATTCTGGATCCTGGAACTGGATCTGAAGTCTAAGATCCGAAGTAGAATTGGGTTTCGGATCCTAAGATGGATTTGGATCTGAAGTCTGAGATCCAAGGTGAAATTGGTTCTGGATCCAAGAATGGATTTGGATCTGAAGTCTAAGATCCAAAGTAGAATTGGGTTCTGGATCCTAGAATGGATTTGGATCTGAAGTCTAAGATCCAAAGTAGAATTGGGTTCTGGATCCTAGAATGGATTTGGATCTGAAGTCTAAGATCTAAAGTAGAATTGGGTTCTGGATCCTAAGATGGATTTGGATCTGAAGTCTGAAATCCGATATAAGTGTTGAATCCTGGATCCTAAAAATGGATTTGGGGTTATATTCAGAAGATGAATCAAGGATTCCAAAGTTTAAATTGAACTTTGGTTTTGATTGGCGTTTTGAAGATAAAAATGAATTTAGAAATTCAAAGCCAATTTGAACTTTGAAATCTGATTTGAATTTGAAAAAAAAAAAAATGACTTTGAAATCTCAAAGTTTGAATTGAACTTTGAGATTGAAAATGAAATTGAATCTGAAAGGATGAATCGGATTTTGTAAGAATTGAAGATAGATTAAGGAAGACATTTACATCACTTGGAATTTTGAAAAAGGAATTTTTTTTGAAAACATGATGCAATTCTATCCTAAATGATGAATGGATTTAAAGAATTTTTTTTTTTGAGATTGGATTTGAAAAGCTATCCCATTCTTTGGATGAATTAAAATAAGATTGAAGATATAATACACCCTTGACTATGGTCATTGAATGTATTATATAATAATCTATATTTAGATTCAAGTAAAGAATAAAATACATTTGGTGCTTTTATAGAATTTAAAATGAAATGAACTCTCAATATACCCTGACTATGGCCATTGGTATATATTTTGAGTTAATTTTAAGTTAAATTCTGATAAAAGAAAAAAATATTTAAGGAAAATATGATAAATTTTGAAAACGGATCCAGTGTGGATCCAGTGTTATTTTGTAAAAGATAAACATACTAAGTTTTGTCCACACCCTGACTATGGCCATTGACGTGGATCATCAACTTAGGATCCATTACCTCTTACGAAAATGGTGCACGTGCCATTCGTGTTGCCATTTGTGAGAATTTGAAAAATAAAGGAAAAAAATTGCATGAAGAACAAGTAATTTATGATGTTTATAATGCTCATTCATTCTATCTAAAGCAGGAAATGTAAATTTCTCATTATAATCTAGTTATTACAGTACTGGAATTGAAATTGGAATTACAATTTCTAGGCTAAGAAATGAAATAACATCTTCTATACATTTCCTGCAAAATCCGAATTAGTACAATATAAAAGGTATATATAGAAGGAAACATATCATGTTGAATCTAAAATGCAATTGATAAAGACTCATGCATATATTTTACATTAACGAAGATGCAATGCAAATGGAAAGATATTTTTAAACTAATGAAAAAGAAATATCATAATGTAAAGGTAACACCCTAAGATGGTGATGAAGAATGGAAATATGATTCCCTGTAGACAGGATGGGTTGTGGTAGAGTGCTTGAAGTGACAGGATGATGGTATGTAGGAAGTTGCTGCTGCAACTATTGTGAGGAGGTGCAACATGCTGGAGACTGCAGTATGCTGTGAGGGTGGTCAAGCAATAATGAGTGTGTGCTGGAACTGGGGGTGTGAAGGTATGTTGGAAGTTGGAGTGCACAGGTGGGCAACAGGAGCTGCTACGGAAGTCACAGCAGCTGAGGGGAACCTGAAATAATAAGTGGCAGATGCCGTGAATAGTGCACAGTGATGTGCCGTGACATAGTGAAGATAGGCAGGGGTGTAGATGGTAGTTATTGTGAAAGCATCAAGCTCAACTATAGGTGATACAATGAAGAAAATTGTAGTATGGATATAACCAATGCAATGGTGGTAGTGAGATGATGTTGTGAAGTGAAGTACTTCAGCCATACTGATGCAGGTGGGCAGCAATATGGGGAAGAGTGTTATGAAGGAGATGTCAGATATATACACAGTGCATACAGCAGATAAGATGCTCTGTGAATATGCATGGATTCTAATGATGTTGGAGATGGGGCAGGTGATATAAAAGAAAATGCAGATGGAAACTATAAGTATAGATATAGCAATGCAGTAATGAATTAAGGACTCGACACTATAAGTCTATTTGAAAACAAGTGGCACATAGTATCTGATGTCTTTTTTTTAAATCGTTGTAATTTTGAAAAGATTTTTATATGAAAAACATGTGAAAACCAGACATCAAATAATAAAAACCGGTTCTCACTAGTGGATGAGACCGGGTCGAACTCAGGGAACAGAAATATTTCGTATTCAAGTACACAAATCTAAACTATTCTTTATTGCCGAATTATTGAAATGTAAAATATTCAGAAAAGTAAAAACAACTAGCTATTACAACAAATGAATACCCTTCGCAGAGGGCGTAAAGTGCAATATTTACAAACCCACTTAAATTCCTAAATCTAAACTAAAAAGTAAAAAAACTTTATTCTTCGTACTTCGTGTCACGTAATCGCTTCCGCTCCAGTCTTGTGCTATCCTGCACAATTCAAATGAACACGAGCAGTACCAGAGATAGAAATAACATGTATACTAAAAAATACTAATTAAATGCTAGAAATATGAAAGAAATCAGAAAAGCAATCTAACCGACTAATTACAATGAAAACTAATTCTAATTAAATCTACTACTAACTAACTAATTATGAAGGAATTAACTAACAATTTACTTAACTAACAAGTAATACTTACTTAACAAAAACAAGAAAACGAAATGGAAATTAATTGAATGACAAGAAATCAAGGAAGAAAACAAGAATTGAAAATGAAAACAATACAGAAAATATTAAGTGCAAAACAGAAAAAAATGAACATGAAACAAGAGAAATTGAAAACAAGAAATGAAATAAAAGAAACAAGAATCATGAATGAAAAGAATGGAAATAAGAGTTTTAAAGAAGAAAACATGAAATTGGAAATCAGAGAAAAAAATACAAGAATTAAACTAGAAATCTACTATTACTCAAAAACACAACAGGAAATCAATAAATCAAATTGCAGCCACAGGAAACTACCGAATGTAAAGACAAACTTGAAAACAGCATGAATACAAAACTAACATAGGAAATTAGAAATTGAAACCGAGTATGAAAATTAAAACAACATCAGACAAAATATTGAAACAGAAAACAGGAATTAAACGATGCTGTAAAAAAAATTAGAAAATTAAAGGAAGAACAAGAAATTCAAACCAAAAGAAAAGGAAATTAAAGATGAAACACAAGAAAATCAAGAGATACAAAACATCTAACATGCGTATGAATTTCAATCAGGAAATTAAAATTGAATTAGGAATTGAAAACATAAAAAATCGATGACTGAAATGGAAATCCGATGTAAACTAAAAAGAATTTACAGGAAATTTCAATGAAATGAAACAGGAAATGCGATTATTGCAGAAATTAAAAAAACAGGAAATGCGATTATTGCAGAAATTAAAAAAAACAGGAAATGCGATTATTGCAGAAATTAAAATCTGATGCACATTTTTTTTTTTCCGTTTTTCTTTTCTTTTTCTTTTTTTCTTTTTTCGTTTTTCACACAGAATCAATAACAATTGAATGAAAAGAAACAAATGAAGAAAATCTGAAGATGAAAGAAGAATAAGAATGAAGATCAGAGGAAGAAAAAGAAGAAGAAGAAGAAGAAGAAGAAGAAGAAGAAGATACAGAGAATGAAGAAGAAGAAATCGGAGGAATAAGAGGAAGAAGAAGAAGAATAAGAGGATGAAGAACACTCAGCACTCACCGTGAACCTGAGGGAAGAGGTGTTGGCGACCTCCACCACCGCCGCCGTCGCCGGACTGAAGCTCCACCACCATCACCGGCTGAGGAAGATGAGAAAAATAGGGAGAAGGGGAAGAAAGAGGTAAGAAATGGCCCGGTGTTGGTGGAGGAGGGTGAGAAAAGAGGGAAAGAGAGGGAAAGAGGGAAAAGAGGAAGGTTTGGGCGTGAATGGAGGAGGCGCCCGATTTTTTTTTTGCGTTTGGGGTTTTAAAAACAACATACCGGTTTGAACCGGTTTGTAACAGATGCAAACCGGTTCAAGCCGGTTTGTTTATTTATTTTTTTTAAAATTCAAACCGGTTCAGTCGGTTTATTTATTATTTTCTCAATTTTTTCCAAGAAACCCAAACCGTGTAAACGGGTTGGTTATTTTATATTTTTTTTTCAATTAAAAAAAACAAAAACTATGTAAACTAGTTTATTATAAAGTTTTCAAAAATCAAAACTTATTTATAAAGAAACTAAAAAAAACTATTCTACTAATTTTTCTTTTCTAAACAAAACAAACACTTAAAATGAAAAAACATTTTTCTATATTTTTTTATTTCATTTTTAATTGCAAACTAAAACTAAACTACTTATAACAAATACTAAAATATGTATAAAAATGTAAAAAATAAAACTATTTTTCATGCATTTTCTATTTTAAAATCATTATAGCACATTTACTCAAAAACTAACATAAAATTGGGTTTTTGAAACATTATTTCATAAAATCATGCATATTTAAATGTTAATAAACCCTGAATTATATGCATGATCAAATACCCCCATGCTTATGTTTTGCTAGTCCTCGAGCATACTAGAAAAATGCAAGAAATCAAACTATCACCTAACTCACTTTCGTAGGAATCACGGTTGCATTTAGCTCATGCAACAAGCCCTTTCAACCCTTGGGTTACCCCAGTGGACGAGTAAGGTCTCGTGAGGGTTTGCAGTGATGCTACCCACAAACATCTCTGTCATGTATGCATAATATTACACATCCTCATAAGCAGTAGGTAATTAAAGACTTTATTTTCACAAATATTTCCTGTTATTTCAAAATCAAAATATAATTAGAGTTTTTTTATGTACCACCACAGAAAAAGAATTTCTTTCACTTTTCTAAATATCACAGTTATTTATGTTTTATTCTTAGAAAATCCAATAAAAATATATTATTGTTTACTTATCCTCACTCATTTGTTTTCTACACAGGTTTTCTCAATTACACTTCTAAGCATTGAACTTTTCTTTCTTTTTAAGCTCTTTTCTCTCTTCTCTACTTTTTTTTCTTCTTTTCACACTTTTTCTTTTTCTTTTTGCGCACTTATTTTTCTCTTATAGCTTGCGTGTGGTCTGCTTTTATGCCTTGTGCAATGTCAATATCTTTTATACTTTTTTTTTTTTTTTAATGCATACCAAAAGATATCAACTAAGACATAAAAGTGACTTCCTTCATTCACCCTTATAACATGAGAGTCAAACATTTCAACTTGTATCTGTTCTCAGTTACTTAGGATCATGAAGTTTTCCACTCTCCTTTTCGAAAATGGAATTAAAAGTTTCAACTTACATCTAAGTTCCATCTACTAAGGATTGTGGAATTATCCAAACAACCTAACGCATGCTATTTTTTCTTTTGAGCTCATTTTTATGCTTTTGTTCATTTGCTTAGTTTTTCAAAAATACAACTGTGCATATTCATATTTATGATTCAAAATAAACTTTAACATGTATCTATCATCATTTCCTCGAAATCCGCATAAACAACCATAATTTTTAGATCTATGTCAGAAAAAATTTTCGTGGGGCTTTAAAAATCCTCTAAAAACATCAGATTTGAAATAACATTCATATAAGTTCAAACTCTTTCTTTAAAAATCTACTTTTCATAAGAGATGTGTAAACATGTGCAATAACGTAAACAAAAATATCAAGGTGTGCACTCTACACCCTCCCCCATGCTTGAATGACACTGTCCCAGTGGCACTCCCCCATGCTTAAATGAAACTAAGTGAATGCACATGAGAGAAATAAATGAGGGAAAAGAGTAGAATGACCTGACATGAATTAAAAATGCACATTCTATGAATGTAATAAATGCAATGTATACATGACAAAACCTGAAACTCATGAAAATAAAACCAAATAAAATCTACAAATCCTAACAAATGTAAAACTGTACAGAATATGGGTTGCCTCCCATAAAGCGCTAAGTTTCACGTCCCCAGCCAGACGGATCCCTGGAAAAACCTTCATCGTCCATGAGATCAATGGACATGAAGTCAGACTCAACCGGGCTCTATGAAGAAAAGAGTGTCATCTGTGACACTACGCACTGTGTTTCCATCCCTTCTACCTCTAAATGTAGGATCATAACTCTCTCGACGTGAAGAACAAAGATTAGTCTCATCTGAGAGACTGGTCAATAATTGAGAGTCTAGGACCGACCGAGTATCAATGAATGCTACTTCAGACAAGTGGTGAATATGATCAGGCTTGACTTGGTCAAGCACTTTTTGCATCTGCACCTCTTGCTTACTCAAAACGATTGGTGATCCTAAAGGATGAGGAAATGGGGCTTTACATGATGAAAATGTATGTTGTGAGTAAAGCCCTTCCTGCTGAGGTAATATGGAAATCGACTCGTCAGTAGAAGTGATATGGGGCTCATGAGTCGATTCCTGAGTGGAGTGACACACCTTCCCATACTGAAGGGATGTAATAGATTTTACTGGCTCATAATGTGAAGTAGGTTGCAAGTCAAATAACATGGAATCCTCTCCCTTGGATGTGACAACAGACTGACTATGAAAGTTCCCCTCGCTTTGCCTACTGAAGGTCTCAACCAATTGTCCCATTTGAGTCTCTAGCTTGGCTATTGACTGCGTATGGGAGCTCAAAACTTGTAATATCCTATCTTGGAAGGATTGACTAAATGAAGGCTCATGAGGATGGGGTTGAGTATAAGCATGTTGGGCTGGGGGATGAACCTGTGGAAAAATGGGATGTGAGTAACCTTGTGAAGGGTTACAGGGTCTATACTGTGTCTGGGAGGGTTGATGGGATGAGGAAATAAACTGGTTTCGCCAACCTGGGTTATATGAGGATGTAGATGAATCGGGCATGGGTTTAGCGAAACCTTGGGCAGCATTCATCTGCTCCTGAACGAATTCAGGATATAATGGCGCTGCCGGACAATCCGCAACACAGTGTGCAGGGCTAGCACATATCTCGCACACTCTTTCTACTGGATTTCTCGAAGAATTGGCTAGGAATTGATCTAACTTCCTAGTCAATTGGTCAACCTTGGTACGCAATTCTAACTCGGACCCAACTTCAGAAATCCCAACTTTCCTAGGACCACTAGGCAGAGATGTAGTCCTATCGAACCGTGAAGACAAATTATGATGCATCGTGTATTCACTCAAGGTCTCGAATAGAGACCACGCCTCGTCCTCACTTTTGAGCATAAAAGTGCCCCCACAAGACGAATCAACCATTTGACGATGCTTTTCAGTAAGCCCGTCATAAAAATACTGCACCAACTGCCAACGAGGCACCTGGTGATGGGGACACTTGCGGAGAAGATCTTTCAATCTCTCCCAAGACTCGTGAAATTGTTTTCCCTCAATTTGAGAAAAACTGGTTATAGCTTTACGAAATTGATTCATTTTACCAATTGGGAAATATTTTTTTAAAAATTCTTTTTGCATTCCTTCCCAAGTAGTAATACGAACCGTTTCAAGAGATTTTAACCAGTGCTTGGCTTTATCTTTGAGAGAGAACGAAAACAAAGTTAACCTCATAGCGTCGTCTCCAAAATTATTGATTCGCACAGTCGAGCAAATCTCAAGGAATTCGTCGAGATGACGATATGGGTCTTCATTGCTAAGGCCATAAAACGAGGGTAACATTTGAATCACACTGGCCTTAATCTCAAAATGGCTCGCTCCTACATCAGGTCTCGTGATGCAGGAGGTGGGAGTATACGTATTTGGCATGAAGAACTCCCTCAAAGGATGGATCAATTGATGATCGTCAGCCATTGCGTACACCTTAGAGTAGACCGGTGTAGCACACGTCCTAACTTTGGGTTTTTCTACCTAACTAACGCACTAAGCGGCCAAACCACGCAAACCACAAAGCGAGTGAACTAAAAACAACAAAAACTAAACAAACACCACGCAGTTACACATAAAAGAGATTATGCATAGAAATATAAAATCTATGTGTACGGTACCAATCGTACACAGTCACCTCTAAGGGAATCCTAATAGGAGGGTTGTGCAGAAAAGTAAGCTCTTCTCTAAGATATGCACATACGTGGTTCTAAACCTAAATGCAACACAAACACTAGGCAATAAAGTGAATACTAATATTACGCCGTTCCCCGGCAACGGCGCCAAAAATTTGATGTCTTTTTTTTAAATCGTTGTAATTTTGAAAGGATTTTTATATGAAAAACATGTGAAAACCAGACATCAAATAATAAAAACCGGTTCTCACTAGTGGATGAGACCGGGTCGAACTCAGGGAACGGAAATATTTCTTATTCAAGTACACAAATCTAAACTATTCTTTATTGCCGAATTATTGAAATGTAAAATATTCAGAAAAGTAAAAACAACTAGCTATTACAACAAATGAATACCCTTCGCAGAGGGCGTAAAGTGCAATATTTACAAACCCACTTAAATTCCTAAATCTAAACTAAAAAGTAAAAAAACTTTATTCTTCGTACTTCGTGTCACGTAATCGCTTCCGCTCCAGTCCTGTGCTATCCTGTACAATTCAAATGAACACGAGCAGTACCAGAGATAGAAATAACATGTATACTAAAAAATACTAATTAAATGCTAGAAATATGAAAGAAATTAGAAAAGCAATCTAACCGACTAATTACAATGAAAACTAATTCTAATTAAATCTACTACTAACTAACTAATTATGAAGCAATTAACTAACAATTTACTTAACTAACAAGTAATACTTACTTAACAAAAACAAGAAAACGAAATGGAAATTAATTGAATGACAAGAAATCAAGGAAGAAAACAAGAATTGAAAATGAAAACAATACAGAAAATATTAAGTGCAAAACAGAAAAAAATGAACATGAAACAAGAGAAATTGAAAACAAGAAATGAAATAAAAGAAACAAGAATCATGAATGAAAAGAATGGAAATAAGAGTTTTAAAGAAGAAAACATGAAATTGGAAATCAGAGAAAAAAATACAAGAATTAAACTAGAAATCTACTATTACTCAAAAACACAACAGGAAATCAATAAATCGAATTGCAGCCACAGGAAACTACCGAATGTAAAGACAAACTTGAAAACAGCATGAATACAAAACTAACATAGGAAATTAGAAATTGAAACCGAGTATGAAAATTAAAACAACATCAGACAAAATATTGAAACAGAAAACAAGAATTAAACGATGCTGTAAAAAAAATTAGAAAATTAAAGGAAGAACAAGAAATTCAAACCAAAAGAAAAGGAAATTAAAGATGAAACACAAGAAAATCAAGAGATACAAAACATCTAACATGCGTATGAATTTCAATCAGGAAATTAAAATTGAATTAGGAATTGAAAACATAAAAAATCGATGACTGAAATGGAAATCCGATGTAAACTAAAAAGAATTTACAGGAAATTTCAATGAAATGAAACAGGAAATGCGATTATTGCAGAAATTAAAAAAAACAGGAAATGTGATTATTGCAGAAATTAAAATCTGATGCACATTTTTTTTTTCTGTTTTTTTTTTTTTTCGTTTTTCACACAGAATCAATAACAATTGAATGAAAAGAAACCAATGAAGAAAATATGAAGATGAAAGAAGAATAAGAATGAAGATCAGAGGAAGAAAAAGAAGAAGAAGAAGAAGAAGAAGATACAGAGAATGAAGAAGATTCGGATGAAGAAGAAGAAGTATAAGAAGAAGAAATCGGAGGAATAAGACGAAGAAGAAGAAGAAGAAGAAGAATAAGAGGATGAAGAACACTCAGCACTCACCGTGAACCTGAGGGAAGAGGTGTTGGCGACCTCCACCACCGCCGCCGTCGCCGGACTGAAGCTCCACCACCATCACCGGCTGAGGAAGATGAGAAAAATAGGGAGAAGGGGAAGAAAGAGGTAAGAAATGGCCCGATGTTGGTGGAGGAGGGTGAGAAAAGAGGGAAAGAGAGGGAAAGAGGGGAAAGAGGAAGGTTTGGGCGTGAATGGAGGAGGCGCCCAATTTTTTTTTTGCTTTTGGGGTTTTAAAAACAACATACCGGTTTGAACCGGTTTGTAACAGATGCAAACCGGTTCAAGCCGGTTTGTTTATTTATTTATTTTAAAATTCAAACCGGTTCAGCCGGTTTATTTATTATTTTCTCAATTTTTTTCCAAGAAACCCAAACCGTGTAAACGGGTTGGTTATTTTATATTTTTTTTTTCAATTAAAAAAAACAAAAACTATGTAAACTAGTTTATTATAAAGTTTTCAAAAATCAAAACTTATTTATAAAGAAACTAAAAACAACTATTCTACTAATTTTTCTTTTCTAAACAAAACAAACACTTAAAATGAAAAAACATTTTTCTATATTTTTTTATTTCATTTTTAATTGCAAACTAAAACTAAACTACTTATAACAAAAACTAAAATATGTATAAAAATGTAAAAAATAAAACTATTTTTCATGCATTTTCTATTTTTAAATCATTATAGCACATTTACTCAAAAACTAACATAAAATTGGGTTTTTGAAACATTATTTCATAAAATCATGTATATTTAAATGTTAATAAACCCTGAATTATATGCATGATCAGTATCGCAAGATTACTTAGCAAACAGACTTTCTATAAAATGACTATACACTGTGCTGCGAGTTGGCCTTGCACCATTCTTCAATGATTTTTTTTTTTAAGAATCCCAAGCAGAAATAAGGGAAACGTAAACTATAAAATTTTCATGTTATACAGAATCCTAATATAAATCAATATGTCATGACCATGTCATGCATCTCCATGGCTTTAAAACCAACAGATCTCTTGGATTACAATGAACCCATTGGAGAATGACCTATACTAGGTCATCAATTCACCCCAGATACGCGGATCTCTTCCATGTAAGGCGAGGTGAAATGGCCAAGAGCCCCAGGTAACTGGAAAGAATCGAGCCATCAATTCATCCATGCTATATGAATGCTAAACTCAAGATGACCAAAACAAATCAAATGAAACAAGAACCAGGTCGGTTCATAGGGCCTTGAAATACTGAACAATCACCATTTGTTAACACCTGCTCAATGTTCACAAAAAAAATAAATTAATTAATTAACAAAGTGGATAGCAAACAGCTTGCTGAAGTGTCAAGTCTGGCTTGACTGGTATAAGCCAATCCAATTGCAAGAGACTGTGTACAACTCGCCTACTTCAAGATTTTCATAATCGATCATCCTTTTAACACACATTTTTGAGGATCCCAACTCCTCCATCAGTGGAGCAATGACCCCAATATTACAAACAGAGGCTTGAGGTATGTGCAACAACGTGCAATATCACTCTGTAGGAGGACAAAACGTAGGTGCAAAAGAGGATTCATAATTTGCTAAATAAAAGCAGGTAAAGTAAAGATCAGAGGCAACAAAGTATTGCAATCTCTATATTGTTGGTGAACATGTATGGGGTTGATAATAGAAAAAAAAAAGAAAGGTACAAAAAAAAACATGAGGGCACAACTTCAGAAACAGAGAGGCAATCCTATTGAAACCAACAAAATACTGAAATTCAAATAGAGATAATGTGAGGTATGGAAAAGAAAGAAAAAAAAAATACACGCAATCTTTTACCTACAGTAAATTAGCCTTGGCAATTGATTCACACAGTAAATGAACTTTATGGTTTGGACGAAACAAAGGGGATGCAAGTGCATTGAGACATGCATGTTCGATGGGTGATCACTCAGGTGGATGAAGCTGGGGGTAAGATACTTACTATATACAGAATACGACCGAGGCTAAATTCGCACACAGAGGCTGATGAGGGATTTTAAGAATGTAATAGACATGGTAAAGCAAATTTAGTATGAAGCCTGTAGTGAAAAAGAGTTCACACAAAGGGTGCCAATTAGATGGTCCTAACTAACCGAAGCATGTGATCAAATCTAGCATAGGGGGAGATGCTAGTTTAACCCGTGCATTATGACCTCCTTTGGTTACATGAATGCTTTGCTGATGCTACAGGTAGATATAATGAATGCTATATTGATGATATGAAAGTTGTCTTCATACAATCAAGAGCAAGCCAAACAGAAGGCTGGCTGACTCGGATTTTGTAACAGGGAGCAAATATACCTCTTCCCATTCTCATGGAGATGAGTAACATCGAAAGAGAATGTTAAAATAGTTCGAAGCAGAGACGCAAAGCATTTACATCAATCAACACGAAAGATGCTATCAAGAATGGCCATGTTGCGAAACACTGATGCTTGTATGAAGAACATGCTAGGCAATACGTAACAGCATATCGTGATAATGCCACAATATAATAAGGCTATCTATTGATGATTACAAATGATATTCATCAGAACATAATGCAAAAGGGTAAAAAATGGAAGGGGTACAAAGGATGGAATGTGCCTATGTTGGAAATAAAGTGAGACACCACTTTTCAACCATGATTGCTATAAGATGAAGGAAAATTTATTCGAAGCCATCACAGAGAATACGTACCTACTGAAATACATTATCCTAGTCTGTAAATGGAATCAGAAATTGAGATACAATCAAATGAATAATAGACACCAAACATCAGAAAGAAATCCAAATGGAAAAGGGGAATTAACATAATACGGAACAGGAATCGGAATGTAGTGTAAATGAAACAGCAAAAAAAAAAGATATTGGAACGAGATCATTCCATTTGCTGTTGCACAAGAGAGGGATTGTTAATGCTATATGCAACCCAACTCCCTCAAGGGTGCGTTAAGGGGGAGTGAAGACAGTGAGATCGAGAAAGAAAAGAAAAGAAAAAAATATTCAAAGAAATCTGAGAAGGAGGAGTGATACTCACTGGGTTTTTTTTTGGCGAGACTGAAGCAAGGGGATCTTCTCTTCGTTCTACTATGAAGGCCTTCTGCTACTGGTTTATTGATCTCCAGTTCAGAGTGGAATTACGATGCCTTGTATGTGATTATAATATGATGCTCCTTCTCAATGAAGTTGTGCAGAAGAGGAGTCTTTCCTCCGAGCATTCGGTGAATTCGATTTCTTCAGACAGGAAAAGGAAGAGAAAAGGAGGGGAGAGGAAAAGGATCGAGAGATGGTGAAGAGGATGCTGGCGTTAATGGCTTCTTCCCTAGGGATCCCCCCTCTTAGAGGCTCGGATGCCTCTTCTTTAAAGAGAATCGCTGGCCCCCGTTTGTTGAAGATGGAGGGCTGACAGAAGAATAATCTGTTGAAGATGGAGGGTAGGAGTAAAAGGGAGGAGCGTGCGGGAAATGGTCGTTTGCCTTTTTTCCTCAATTTGCAAAGAGGGGGCTCCTTTTCAAAAATTTTCTAAAACAATGGTTTTTTTTGTATTTTCAAAAGTAGTTTTAAGAGAGGGTTTTTAACAAGAAGTTTTCAAAAGGAGGGTAAACTGCATAGTTTCTGAATTTTTTGGATTTTTTATTTTCTTATTTTTTTTGTTCTTTTCTTAAATATATATATATTTTTTTGTATTTTTTGAAGACAAAATTCTAAAAACTGAGGATTTTGACTACTTTTTTACAAAATTTCAAAAAATATTTTCAAAAGCAAAGCTTTTCTGAAAAGTCAGGTTTATGTTGGGGAAATTTCTTCAGAAGAATGGGTTTGGACCCCAGTTTTGAGAAAATGTTCGAGTTTTTGAAACTCGAATCGAGAAATACAACGTGATGGATCCAAACGGATGTCGGATGGACTGTCCAAGCTATTTAAAACTATTTTTGGTATTTTCTGTAATTTTAATTTAAAATTTGGACAATGAGACTCAGACTTGGATCTGGACAATGGATCCAGATCCAAAATCAATTTAAACATACAAAATGAATTTAATTTCAATAAAACTAGAGAAATGAACTGGAATTTAGATTTGAAATGACCCATTTGCTTAGAAAATGATATTAGGGGCAAAAAGGGGATATTTAAAAGATTTTGAAAAATTTGGGGTGTTCACAATGCCACATCCCCTTGAGCACACCAATCCATGACATATTACAGTAGAATGGGAAATTATACTAGTGAGTCAAGTAGTTATCTACACTTACCCCAAGTTCAATACTTGTGCATCCACTGAATATAGGTCTGCTACTGCACCTCTATTATCACATCTGACACTGATTTTCCATAAAATTTGCATATAGTATTATGTAAACTGTTGAACTTGCTTGTCAGTTACTATCTTTTACATTTCATGATGGTAGATATTGGCTACTTACCCCACCTTTTGTAAAATTAATATTGCCTATATACAGTGTCCCTCCACATTCACCACTTCACCTATATATATATATATATATATAATGTATATATATAGTCATATTTATATATATCTATATGTATATAGATATACATATATGCATATGTATGCATGTATATATGTACATAAATACATATCAGTTTCATGTTTCCATAATTTAGATCTTAAATACCATGGCATGTGAGCATTTTTTCCATTAATACCCATATGACATGTGCGATTTCTTCCATTTTTCATATTAACCCAGTTTGTTTTGCAGGAAATATGTGGAAAATGTCATCATTTGAAGTTGTAAAGTCAATTTTATAGGTTGTAATAAGTTAGGTCTTAATGAGAATTTACATTTCTTGTTTTAGATAAAATGAATGAGCATAGTGATGTCATAAATTGCTTGTTTTCATGCTTTTTATCTTTATCTCACAAACGGGAACACGAATGACACGTGCACCATTTCATAAGAGGTAATTAATCTTAAGTTGATGATTTACATCAATGGCCATAGTCAGGATGTAAACAAAACTTAGTATTTTTATCTTTTATAAAATAACACTGGATCCACACTGGATCTTTTTCAAATCTCATCATATTTTCCTTAAATATTTTCTTCTTTTATCAGAGTTTAACTTAAAATTAACTCAAAATATATATCAATGACCATAGTCAGGGTATATTGAGGGTTAATTTCATTTTAAACTCTATAAAAGCACCAAAAATGTGTTTTATTCTTCACTTGAATTTAAATGTGATTATTATATAATACATTCAATGACCATAGTCAGTAGTGTATTATATCATTAATCTTATTTACATTCATTTAAAGAATGAAATATGATTTTCAAATTCAATTTCAAAATTATTTAAATTCATTCATCATTTAGGATAGAATTGCATCATATTTTTAAAATTCTTTTTCGGAAATCTGAGTGATTTCCTTCAGATATCTTCTTCACTTCTCAAATCAATTTTCAACTCTTGTAAATTCAAATACCATTTTCAGATTCTAAATTCGAAGTCCAATTTGACTTTGAAATTCATTTGTATATCCAAAATTCAAAATTCTAATTCAAATTAAATTTCAAAGTTCAATTTATCTTTGAAATTCCTGATCCATCTTCTGATTCAAAATTCAAATTCGAGGTCCAAATTGACTTTAAAATTCATTTGTATATTCAAAATTCAATTTATAGAATTCAAATCAAATTTCAAAGTTCCATTCAACTTTGGAAATTCTAAAGTCATTTTCAAATTCAAATTCAAATTCAAATTCAACTCAAAAATCTCAAATTCAATTTCAGAGTTCAAACTTTGAAATCTTTGATTCATCTTCTAAATTTTAAACTTCAAAATCTATTTTTTTAGGACCCAGATTCCGGATCCAATCCAATCTTGGATCTCAGACTTCAGATCCAATTCCACTTTAGGATCCAGAATTCAGTTTCACCTTGGATCTCAGACTTCAGATCCAATTCTATTTTAGGATCCAGAATCCAATTTCACTTTGGATCTCAGACTTCAAATCCAATTCCATTTTAGGATCCAGAATCCAATTTCACTTTGGATCTCAGACTTCAGATCCAAAATCCATCTTAGGATCCAGAATCCAACTTCACCTTTTATCTCATATTCAGATCCAAAACCCATTTTAGGATCCAGAATCCAATTCCACTTTTGATCTCAGATTTCAGATCCAAATTCCATTCCAAAATTTCGGATCAAATTCTATCTTGAATCTCAGATTTCAGATTCAAATTTCATCTTAGGATTCAGATTGTGGATTCAAATTCTATCCTGATTTCCGAATTTCAAATCCAATTCCACTTTCAAATCCCATCTGGACTTCTTAAATATATTTCTATTTTTTCCATTTCGATTGCTCAAGTCCAAATTTCATCCTGATTTCAATCTTAAATCTAGAATTTAATTCCACTTCGAAATATTCATTTCCTCTTCTAAATCCAAGTCTAAAATTCAAATTCAAAATCCATTTCTGACTCTGAAATTTCCTATTCTCTTCCTTTTATCTCAACTTCAAAATCATTCTTTTCAAATTCAAAGATTTATTTTCCCAACTCTGATCATTTCAAAGACTTAGAACTTCAAAATATCCTTCATAATCTATCTTAAGTTCTAAGATTAGATTCTACCATTCAGAAACCATTTCTTCACTCTTTTATCAAATCCATCTCAAAAAACATGGAAATTTTCAAAACATTTTTCTCAAAAGAGCATACATCCTTGCATTGCACAAGCATGATTCTTTGTGCATTTAGACTTAGGATAAATTCTTAGATAATATTTAGGCAAAGCAAAAAGGCATAGATTCGATCCTTGGTTCGATTACCCCTGGTAAAGGCGCCAAGAACGGTTGAACCTTGTACCGACAAGCGAATCCTGTCTCTCCATTTTCCCGCAATATATTTCAAAACGGAGGCGAGTAATTTTCTAAATATTTTTCAAATAAAGGCCAAGTGAGACCCCACAAAAGAATTCCTCTTCTCTCTTCTTTTCTTTTCTCTTCTCTCTTCTTTTCTCTCTTTTATTTTTCTTCCTTCAAAAAAGGAGAAAATAGAGGTTGGAAAGGAAAATAGAAGGAAGAGAGAGAATATAAGAGAGGAAAAATTTTGCGATGATCACAGTTTTGGCGACCGAGATGGGACACATCTTTGTCTGGTCGAATTTGTGCCTTTTGCTTTGATATTATCTAAGTCTTTATTCTATAAATGTCAACTTCATTTTCATGCAAACCTTAGGAGCCTAGACTCTGTCCTAAAGCTGACATCATTACATATAGGATCTAAGTATGGTTTGGTATGACCATATTGAGGAGATTATTCCATGTTCACATTAGATTTTAGGGATTGAATCTAAACAATGTATGCAAGTGTATGCTTCTTTTCATTTAAATCTATCTCTTTAGGACTTGCATTAGAGATTTCTGGTTTTATCTACATGTTGATCATGTTTTTAAAAACATCCCTACCTATATTGTCCCGGTCTTTACGTTGCTGGGCTGTCTCACTGAACCATAGTTTCGGAGAGAGCCTCACAACTGGACCACTTATTTGGGTTCGTGCCCCACTACCACGTACCTAAGGGCCATAGTCCGAGGTATATCGGTAGGTGCTCAAGGATGTTGGGAAACCATTACATTAGAACCGAAGAAATATTTTATGCCACGTACTTCAAGCTTCGGCTTGAGTATATTGGCATACCGTGATTGGAATCAGACAATATAAATCTTAGAGTTAGGATTAAAGTCATATCAGCCATTTTAAAATATTGCATTTAGAGTCAGCCTCTAGGGAGCGCTGTTTGTGCGTCCTTGTTTGTATATCTGTGATTGTGTGATATTTTATATCCCTTATATTTTCCAAAACCCAGGGTATATATTATTCGAATTTTCCTTTTTGTTTTTAAAACCCAGGTGTATTTTCCTTTCTCTTCTTCTTCTAAATTTCTTCAAAATTCTTCTGATCCTGCCTGCAAGTTCATCAAATTTTAAATCTTTATTCTTATATTTCATTTTCCCAACCATTTTCTTCTGATTTCATATTCTTGTTTATATTTTCATAAATAAAATCTCTTTCCGTCAAGAGATATCCTTTTCAAAATGGTATTTTCTTTCATATTTTTAGTTGGTTACTCTCCCTCGTGGAGTAACAACGAAATTGTCATGAATTCTGTGGCGACTCAATCCCTAGTAATGGGATACAATTCTTTTTAACATATTTTAACATAATCCTTCCTCTTGTCAAAACTTCTCCAAAAGTTTCTTTGGTCTAAAAACCTCTACTTTCTTCTACAGAGAACGCTGATATTAAAAAATGGTTCAGACCAGAGCCGGAAAAGAAACAGTTCCACAACACAATGACAGTGAGACGGAAGGGATGAACTCTCCTAAGTCAGTCAGGGGACAGGGTCAGAACAATGGAGACGACATTGACCTCGCTATGTATGGTATGTTCCAAAAGATGATGGCGAGGATGATGTCGGAGCAAGCCAAGGCCAAGCTGAAAGAGGCAGTTCCTAAAAGCAAGCTGAGGAAGAAGCCTGTAAAAAACAAGTCAGAATCATCAGAAAAAAGGTACAGTCGGACACTACTTCTGAAGAATCAGAGTCAGTCGAGGAAGAATCAGAAGATGAAGAGCAAATTGTCTACAAACAGAAACCTCTGAGGCAGTCCGTAAAGATAGCTGTAGAAGAGCCCAAATCCGTCAACAAGCCCAAGTCTGGGGCTCTAACAGAGGACCTGATGAGCAAGCAGATGAAGGAGATAAATCAAGCAATCAAAGACATTCAAGCCAAGGGTAAGGGCAAGCAGACTTACACTGGCGAGGATTTTTACGATGGTCTAGATGGGGACGATAACCTGGAGAATCTTCCTCGCAAGTTTCTCAAATTTGACGTGACTGGCAACCCTAAAGCTCACTTAGCCACCTTCTATGCAGAATGTTGTCATTTAAGAAAGTATAACAGGGCTCTGTTCATCTGTTTTCCTCGCAGTTTAGAGGGTGTATGTAAGACCCGCAATTTTTTAGAAAATATCTAAATAAAATTCATGAAGCATTTACAGGTAAAAATAGCATTTTTGTTAGAATGCGAAACGAATCAATTACTGCGAGCCAGTTATACTTAGGATATTCGTCGAATCGTGAATATATGCTCAAACACTCTGAAAGCCATAACTTTATACCTGAACGAAATCAATGGATTTTCTCGAGCCAACTTTCTTAGTTACGTCAATACGAAAAGAATGACGTAACTCATGAGTTTTGGGGTTGTGGTTATCCTTAAGATCTAAGGATTGAACCCAACTACTGCAAGTAGAGGACGCATCCGAATATGGGCCTAGTAGGGTTCTCCCAGTTGAAACACACTGCTCTACTATGGATAGGGTCAACAGGCCTCTGAGGTATCTAAAATACATAGAATAATCAACCCCCAGAACGTCGAGTTGATGCCCGGACAATTGCTTCGCCCGCGTACCAAGGGTGAAAGAGGTTAATTATCGAAACAATGCATTAGCTTAGGTTCAACGATGCTTGAATGTATGAGTGGATGACATTGTTGAGTCAGTCCTGCATAACCTTTGTGAGGTGTCATGTTTGGTATACGTCTGGACCGACTGGGCAAAGACCCGTGTTGTATCTGCACATCTTGTTGAGAAACTCTGTTTTGATGTCACATAATATGATACACTGTCGTATTTGATTTTATATGATATGATAATATGTCCTCTTGAAAAATGTTATATTATGACTGAATATGTTTTGCCATAAATCTAACGAGTATTTGATGCAAGGATATCTCACCCAAAAAGGATGGAGACGTCCTGTTCAAGTACAACTAGTGCAATCATACTCCTTGAAGAAAAAGCTTGATGAGCCATGCATTCCTAAAGTTCAACTGAAGAGATTGGCTACCTCAAGATGAAGATTTTTTTCTTCTTTAGAGTCATATGTAACAGAACCTTCAGGAACATGCATATTGCATATTACATACTCATTCATAAAAACTATATCATAAAAGTATACGATAGTTTCAAAAAGCTCCTTTTTGAAAACTAATAATTGTACCTTCTTACAACCATTTATAAAAAAGGTATTTTGACTTGATTTCAAAATGTAATAATTGTACCTTACATCATATACAAGACAACATGAAAAGAAATGTAGGAAAAAGACAAAACATGAAATCGGCTACATAAAGAAAAACAAATATAATATGTTTTTAAAAAGACTCTAATTACCTTCTTTAAAGAAATGATTTTAAATATAGGTAAAAGACAAAACATGAAAATCGGCTACATAAAGAAAAACAAATATAATATGTTTCTTGAAAAGACTCTAGTTATCTTCTTTAAAGAAATAATTTTAAATATGGGTAAAAGACAAAACATGAAAATCGGCTACACAAAGAAAACAAATATAATATGTTTTGATAAAGACTCTAGTTACCTTTTTACAAACCCATAGAATGTCGACTTACTTGAAGTCATCATTCTCTCTGTACAAGCATTAAATACCTCTTGTAAGAAATCCTTGTTAAATATCCTTCTCAAGAATGTCGACCTTCTTGTAGTCCTCATTCTCTCTGAAGACTTTGAAAAACACAACATAAAGAAAACACTTGACATGACTATGTACAAATAAATATCTCAAAACACTCATTGTACTTACACTCATTTAAAGTAAAGAAGTACTTATGTACCTCAAATCATTAATTAGAATAAAGACAAAACTACAATCCAACGTTCAATGTACTATTGTAAGAAATAGACTTTTTATATAAAATATGTATTACCTAAAATATTACAACGACTAGTGTACCCTATATTTTACTTTTATGGAAAAAGGCATTCTCGAATTTCTCTAAAAGATGTTTTTGAAATGACATAACATTTCACATTTCAAAAAGGCTACGATTTCAAAATGTAACGACTACTTTTTTAAAGCTATATAAACACACTCAAATAAACTATTCAACAAGGAGATAGAATAGACGTGTGAGCTTACAACGAGAAAAATTCTATTCATTATTTGAAAAGAGAGCCTTGAAAAAGAAAGAGAAAAAAAAAAGAAAGAAAAGAGAAAAAGTCAAGTCCAGCTCTTTAACAAAGAGTATCCTCTGAGTGACAAATAGAACATTCTGAGAATCCTTCATTCGTGCATTCATATCATTCTGAAGGTTCTATAGGAAGTATTATAATTCTGTTATTCACTGTATTCCTTCTTTGTTGAAAGAAGTAGACCTCTGTGTAAGAGGGTGTGCCCTTCTCTGTTGAGAGAAGAAGACCTCTGTGAAAGAGGGTGTAGTCCTTCTCTGTTGAGAGAAGAAGACCTCTGAGGAAGAGGGTGTTGTACTATTTATCCGGTGACTCAGATGTTATAGTGGAAAGCTCAAGTGGTTTGCTTGGGGACTGGATGTAGGTCTGGGTATTGACCGAACCAGTATAAATTCTGTGTTTTATGTGTTGTGCCTTATTGCCTGATTATTTTATTTTATCGATCTTTATCATATTTCACTATTCACCCCCCTCTAGTGGAATTTCATTTGGTATCAGAGCAGGTCTGCTGGTTTCGACATAACAAGTCTTCCAGCACAAATGGAATCTACCTCTTATGCTCGTGATATTGAAGGTCAACACGCATCTCGTCCTCCTTTCTTCAATGCTTCCAACTATGGATACTGGAAGTGCAGAATGGCTATATTTCTCAAATCCATAGATTTTGCTGTATGGAAAATTGTTGAGCATCCATACACATCTCCATCCGCAGACTATATCTTATGGTCTGATGAAGAAAAGAAAATGGCAAACCTAAATGCAAAGGTTATGAACGCCTTATATTGTGCCATTGATCAGAACGAATTCAATAGAATATCTATATGTGAATTTGCATATGATATTTGGCATTCTTTGGAGGTTATTCATAAAGGAACAAACAAAGTGAAATAAGCCAAAATCTCATCTCTTGTTAGAAAATATGAGTTGTTGAAAATGAACAGAGATGAACCCATCACAGAGATGTTTACCAGATTCACCAACATCACCAACGATCTGAAATCTCTGGGTGTAACATATTCCCAGACAGAAAAGGTGAAGAAAATCTTGAGATCTCTCACAACTGATTGGGAGAAAAAGACTACAGCTATTGAAGAAGCTCAAGATTTATCTAAGCTTACTTTGGATGACTTAATAGGCAATATTATGGCCTATGAAGTCCACATGAAAGAAAGAAGGGAAGAAAAGCAACCAATAAAGAAAACTCTAGCTTTCCCAGCTCTATCTGAGAATGAAGACTCAGATAAAGAATCCAAAATTGCGCTACTAACCAGAAAATTCCAGCGCTTCATGAGAAGGAACCGGCTTCCAAACAAGCACAAGGAAAGAAAAGATCCTAAGGAAGATCCCATGTGCTATCAGTGTAAAAAGCCAGGTCACTTAAGGCGTGACTGTCCCCTTCTCAAAAGAAAATCTAAGATCAAGGAACCAAAGAAGAGGTTCTTCAAGAAAAAGGCTCTGCATGCTCAATGGGATGACTCAGAACCATCCACCAGTGAAGAGTCAAGTGATGATGAAGCCGAAACTACAAACATGTGCTTCATGGCAAACGAAAGTTCTGTAAGTGAAATTTTTGATTTTTCCTTTGAAGAACTTCTAGATGCTTTTCAAGAACTATTTGAAGAATCTAGAAAATTAAGCTCCAAAAATAAAACATTAAAATCTGAAAATTTAGAGCTTTCCCAGAAAAATGAAAAACTCAGCAGTGAAAACTCTGAGTTGAAAAAGAAAAATCTTCTTATTGCTTCTGAAATCTTATCTACTAGCTTCAAGACTAAAAATCTGCAAGAAGAAATTTCAGAATTAAAAAGTAAAACTAAAAACCTTATGAAAATGGTTTTTAAGTTTACTAAAGGAAAAGAAAACTTGGATAAACTCCTATCTTCTCAAAAAGTCTCTTTCTACAAGAATGGTATTGGCTACTCTCATTTCAACAAGCCTTCTTGTATGAATCAAAAGACCACTTTTGTGAAAAGTTCGTCTGAACCAAATAAGGAGTATTATAATGTTAATTTTTTTAACTCCTCTAAGGTTGTAGACAAACCCAAATCCAAATGGATATGGGTTCCAAGGTCTAACAAAAAGGGACCCGATTGGGTACCAAAAAAAAATTTTACTTAATGTTTTGCAGGCTCCAAACAAGAAGAACAGATGGATACTAGATAGTGGATGTTCAAAGCACATGACAGGACATCCAGACCTTTTTGTTGTTCTTCATCATAAAGAAGGAGGAACTGTCACCTTTGGATATAACAACAAAGGTTTGATAATTGGCATTGGTAATATTGGTAACATAGATAAACCTCTTATCAAAGACGTTCTCCTTGTTAAAGGCTTAAAACATAACCTACTAAGTATTAGTCAAATGTGTGACACAGGTTATAATGTTAGCTTTAATCATGATGCATGCCTCATAGCAGACACCAACGAAAACATCATCTTAAAAGGTATAAGAAAAAATAATATATATGAACTATACCTAGAAAACATCACAGAACATTGCCTTATAGCTAATAATGACTCTCAACATTTATGGCACATGAGAATGGGTCATGTAAATTCTAAGTACATGTCTAAATTAGCTAAAAATAAGTTAGTACGTGGGTTACCCAAAATATCTTTTAAAAAGGATTATTTTTGTGATGCATGTCAATTAGGAAAACTGTCCAAATCATTTTTTAAATCAAAAAATATCATTTCTAGCAAAAGACCTCTAGAGCTTCTCCACCTGGATCTTTTTGGTCCTTCTAGAGTAGCTAGTCATAATCACAATAAATACGTTTTTGTCATTGTAGATGACTTCTCAAGATTTACTTGGGTAATATTTTTGAAAAACAAAAGTGATACGTTTTGTCAATTTGAAATTTTATGTAAAAAATTACAAAATGAAAAATCTTGTTCTATTGTTAAAATCCATAGTGACCATGGAGGAGAATTCGAAAATGAACTTTTTGAAAATTTTTGTAACTTGCATGGTATTTCTCATAACTTTGCCTTTCCTAGAGCTGCACCTCAAAATGGTGTAGTAGAAAGAAAGAATAGAACCCTTCAAGAATCTGCTAGAACTATGCTCCAACACAATAATCTTGCTAAATCTTTTTGGGCAGAAGCTGTTAATACTGCATGCTACATAACAAATAGAGTTCTCATTAGACCCTTATTAAATAAAACTCCCTATGAACTATTCTATGACAGAACTCCAAAAATAGACTATTTCAAAGTCTTTGGATGTAAATGCTTTATCCTAAACACAAAAGATAGCCTGGATAAATTTGATGCTAAATCCGTTGAAGGCATATTCTTAGGATATTCAAGTCATAGTAAAGCATACAAAGTTTTCAATAAGAGTTATAATACTATTGAAGAATCTATGCATGTTAGTTTTTGTGAATCTATTGATCAATCTGTTCATAAGCAAACTAACGATGATGATGTTGAAAGTATAGATTTATTTTTAGATAACACAGCTAAGTCTAATGAAGATGATCATCAAAGAACATTTGTCGATATCAAAGATCATCCTCAAAAGCAGATTTTGGGAGAACTGACAAAGAGGGTTCAAACTAGAGCTCAGCTAGAACGGATTGCAAACATGACTGTCATTTCTCAACTTGAACCAAAGAAGATTGATGAAGCCATCATCGATGAGTTCTGGATGCTAGCCATGACTGAAAAACTGAATCAATTCCAAAGGAATGAAGTTTGGGATCTTGTACAAAGACCAAAGGATCATCCAATCATTGGGACAAGATGGATCTTCAGAAACAAGCTAGATAAAACAAGTAATGTTGTAAGAAATAAGGCAAGACTAGTAGCTCAAGGATACAACCAGGAGGAAGATATTGATTTTGATGAAACATTTGCTCCTGTTGCTAGACTTGAATCTATTAGAATGTTTTTAGCATATGCAAGCTATATGGACTTTAAACTGTATCAAATGGATGTTAAAAGTGCTTTTTTAAATGGTTTTATAAATGAAGAAGTTTATGTAAAACAACCTCCAGGATTTGAAAATGAACAATATCCAGATCATGTTTTCAAACTCAAACGTGCCTTGTATGGTTTAAAACAAGCACCTCGTGCTTGGTATGATAGACTTAAAACCTTTTTGTTAAAAACTGGTTTTTTTGTAGGCAAAGCAGACTCTACATTATTTGTTAAAATAGTGAATAATCATACCCTAATTGTTCAAATATATGTAGACGATATCATCTTTGGATCTTCTAACAGCACTCTTTGTGAAGAATTTTCTAAGTCCATGCAGAAAGAATTTGAAATGAGTATGATGGGAGAACTCACCTACTTTCTTGGACTGCATATTAAGCAAATCAAGGATGGAGTTTTCATCAATCAATCTAAGTATGCTCGTGAACTTCTGAAGAGGTTCAACATGAACTCAACTGCTTCAAAATCTACTCCTATGAGCACTACTACTGTTTTGGACAAAGATGAAGATGGTAAGTATGTTGATACAAAGGTATACCGAGGTATGATAGGATCACTTCTATATTTAACTGCTAGTCGTCTAGATATTATGTTCAGTGTTTGCTTGTGTGCTAGATTTCAGTCAAATCCAAAAGAATCACATCTTAAAGCTGTAAAAAGAATAATGAGATATTTAAAAGACACAGTTGATTTTGGATTATTTTATTCAAAATCCTCTACATTTGATCTAATCTCATACAGCGATGCTGACTTTGCTGGAAGTAAATCTGATAGAAAAAGCACAAGTGGAATATGTCATATGCTAGGGCACTCACTAGTATCATGGTTCAGTAAGAAACAAAACTGTGTATCTTTATCAACTACTGAAGCTGAATACATTGCTGCTAGCCTAGCCTGTACCCAAGTTATCTGGATGAAACAAACCTTAAAAGATTTTGGTTTAAATTTTGAAAATTCAACTATCTTCTGTGATAATACTAGTGCTATAAACTTATCTAAAAATCCTATTTTACACTCACGAACTAAGCACATTCAAATAAGACACCACTTCTTAAGAGAACAAGTCTTAAACAAAATAACTAAACTGGAATTCATACCCATTAATCAACAGTTAGCAGATATTTTCACTAAACCATTGATACATGAAGACTTTACACGAATTAGAAGAGAACTAGGAATATGCAAACTAAGTGACTTATAAATTAATCACACTTATTATAATAAGTTTTGTTAAAATTTTATTTTAAAAAGTTTTCTTCTTCTTGTCGATTTGTGTTAGTCAAACTAGATTTCCATATTCACGTACACTTTAAAAATCTTATAAGACACATTCTTTATGTCTTTCAACTTGTCATCTTTTCAAGTACACACCCATTATGACTTCTTGTCCTATCTCCTTTCACTCATATCCATAAAAACTAATTATATTAAAAGCTATCATGACATTGTTTACATCACTCATCTCATAACTCCTTTATTATTTTTGTCCTTTCGTGGAAACTTCTCTTACGATAAATTGATTCACCTTCAACATAATGACATAATTAGTTTATGAAAAATCTTGCTTTTTAAATTTTTAGTTAAAATCGGATGATTATTTTTTTTTTCCTTCTTCCAAAAGATCTAGTTACTATGTTCTCACGTAAACTTTTTACTATATCATGTGATATCTCATATATTATGTACACACTATTATATCTCACGTACATTTTTACTATATCATCTTTTATATCATAGCCTAAAGAACTATCTATTATCATCTCTTCATGTTTTAAATCTTTTACAAAAAGTATCGTAAAAACACTTGTACTCCACCCATTAGTACGTTTTGTATCACCTTTTTATCTCTCTCTCTCTCTACATTATACGAAGCTCCTTTTTATCCGTGACCATGACTCTCTCATATATTTCTCTCCAATCGAGACCCATTAAAATCTTGTCTTTTATGTTTATTCTCTTGAGTACCTTTAGTACTTTCTCTCTCTCATACAAATTGAGTCTCCATTCTTGTCAAACCGAGCTTGTGACTCCTTTTAAAACCTAACTATGAACTTCCTCAAATCGAGCTTCTTTAAAATATATTTATCAAATAAACAATAATTCATATCAATCATAACTTTATGTCTTTTATCAATCATGATTTTTTATTACTTCTTATCCTACTCGAAAATCCATATATGTCATCTCACTTTTTCTCTATGACTACTCTCACTCCTTCCACGCATATCCATAAAAATATTTCTTATACAAACAATTATTACTCTTCATTCATAAATATCTTTTTGTCTCATCACTATTTATAGTCAAAGTATGTCCCTCTCATCTTTACGTATACTCATAAAACAATACAAATGTGAAGACACATTAATCATGACACATTTTTTTAGGCATTCTTTTCTTTCAAAAATGTCATATCTTTCAAACCACATATCCGTATCACCCTTCTTCATGTCTATTCATTCTTCTTCCACGCCTATCAAAATATATATTTATTAAATAACAAATTATTGCCTCTCACTCACTCATCTTTGTTTGTCTTATTCCAAAATCACACTTCACGAATTTGGAATGCTTCCATATCAAGTAATATCATGTAGTTAAAGTTGTTTGTTTTATTAGGCCATTATTTTCTTCACTCTCTTCAATATGTCACTCCATACTCCATTCATAACATTTCTCACTACTCGATACACTCTCCCATAGTATATTTGTTCAAATCTATGTCCTTCTTAACTTACATACCAATATGATACACTATCTTCCACCATTGATTTGATTTGTCATTCATAAGCCCCTTAACTTACAACTCACGAATTTCCTTATTCAAACTACAATCCAAAAATCCTTCACTTCCAATATCATTCATTTCTTATCACCATTATTTCTCTTCTTCTATTTATTCGATTGATTCATATCTCATTCCCACAATTTTCTCCATTCTCTTACAAACCCTTACTCGTTCCAAGATCTTCTCTCTTGCTCGTTTTCTTTTTGCTCTTGCAATGGCATTCTCGGGCACATCCGACTTTCTCCAAGCTTCTGAGTTGAGATTTCCTGATCTCGTTCACACTTATCACTCTATAAAATCTTTGACCATCCTACCAGGCAACTTGATTCACCTTGAAGCCCTTCCAGCATTTGACTTATAAACTTCTCTTTCTGAACTTATTCATGTTCTAGCCTCTCCAAAACAAATGCCCATCTATCCTCACCTTATCAAAGTTTTCTACATCAACCTTTCTATCAACCATGATCACTCTTCTATCACTTCTATGGTACATGGAAAAATTTTCTCCTTTGACATATCTCAGTTAGGCAATATTTTGAATATTTCTTCTTACGATATGGAACTTCCCAACATTGTTCCTCTCGACCACTCTGTGTTTCAGAAAATCCTCCTCTCCACTCGCTCCACTCACTTCCCATGGCATGAGAGCAATCTCCAACCTCATGCTCTGTTGTTATCCAAAATTCTTTCCTCCAATATCGTCCCCAAGTCGCCCTCTAGGGGATTTATTGCAAATGAAGTCTCCCTTCTTCTTTATGCCATCTTCTCTGCCTTTCCTATCAACTGGTCCAGTGTCATCTTCCACAACATGATAAACTTTCGTTTTTTTTAAGTCTCTTCCCTTCGGATACTTCATCTCACTCATTCTTGAATTCTTCCAGATTCCTCTTGCAACCGATGTCGTCTACTACTCAAATAATATAATTGATGACTCCTCTCTTCATGAAGAAGAGTCCTCTCCTCTAAACTCTGACGACGAAGGCCCTCAAGAAGCAGATCAAGCAGCAACTTCTGACCTTGACATCTTCACAGCTATTGTCAATATTCAGAACACCCAGGATCTCCTTCTGAAGAATCAAGCTTCACTACAACTCGGCCAAGATGCACTACTCCAAAAGTTTCACCCTTCCTCTGGCTCAAAATAAATTTTTTTTGGGTCTGTAATAACTTTTAATTACTTTTGGTCTGTAATAACTCTCTCACTCTGATCCCTTCCTTTTTGTCTATGACAAAGGGGGAGAAATTCTGTCTCCATTATTGGAGAAATACTCTCTTTAAACATTTTTTCAATATTTTATCATATTATTATTTCTATGCATAATGTCTTTTTGACAGAGGGAGCATATTTTGTCATCATCAAAAAGGGGGAGAATATTGAGAAACTCTGTTTTGATGTCACATAATATGATACACTGTCGTATTTGATTTTATATGATATGATAATATGTCCTCTTGAAAAATGTTATATTATGACTGAATATGTTTTGCCATAAATCTAACGAGTATTTGATGCAAGGATATCTCACCCAAAAAGGATGGAGATGTCCTGTTCAAGTACAACTAGTGCAATCATACTCCTTGAAGAAAAAGCTTGATGAGCCATGCATTCCTAAAGTTCAACTGAAGAGATTGGCTACCTCAAGATGAAGATTTTTTTCTTCTTTAGAGTCATATGTAACAGAACCTTCAGGAACATGCATATTGCATATTACATACTCATTCATAAAAACTATATCATAAAAGTATACGATAGTTTCAAAAAGCTCCTTTTTGAAAACTAATAATTGTACCTTCTTACAACCATTTATAAAAAAGGTATTTTGACTTGATTTCAAAATGTAATAATTGTACCTTACATCATATACAAGACAACATGAAAAGAAATGTAGGAAAAAGACAAAACATGAAATCGGCTACATAAAGAAAAACAAATATAATATGTTTTTGAAAAGACTCTAATTACCTTCTTTAAAGAAATGATTTTAAATATAGGTAAAAGACAAAACATGAAAATCGGCTACATAAAGAAAAACAAATATAATATGTTTCTTGAAAAGACTCTAGTTATCTTCTTTAAAGAAATAATTTTAAATATGGGTAAAAGACAAAACATGAAAATCGGCTACACAAAGAAAACAAATATAATATGTTTTGATAAAGACTCTAGTTACCTTTTTACAAACCCATAGAATGTCAACTTACTTGAAGTCATCATTCTCTCTGTACAAGCATTAAATACCTCCTCTAAGAAATCCTTGTTAAATATCCTTCTCAAGAATGTTGACCTTCTTGTAGTCCTCATTCTCTCTGAAGACTTTGAAAAACACAACATAAAGAAAACACTTGACATGACTATGTACAAATAAATATCTCAAAACACTCATTGTACTTACACTCATTTAAAGTAAAGAAGTACTTATGTACCTCAAATCATTAATTAGAATAAAGACAAAACTACAATCCAACGTTCAATGTACTATTGTAAGAAATAGACTTTTTATATAAAATATGTATTACCTAAAATATTACAACGACTAGTGTACCCTATATTTTACTTTTATGGAAAAAGGCATTCTCGAATTTCTCTAAAAGATGTTTTTGAAATGACATAACATTTCACATTTCAAAAAGGCTACGATTTCAAAATGTAACGACTACTTTTTTAAAGCTATATAAACACACTCAAATAAACTATTCAACAAGGAGATGGAATAGACGTGTGAGCTTACAACGAGAAAAATTCTATTCATTATTTGAAAAGAGAGCCTTGAAAAAGAAAGAGAAAAAGAAAAGAAAGAAAAGAGAAAAAGTCAAGTCCAGCTCTTTGACAAAGAGTATCCTCTGAGTGACAAACAGAACATTCTGAGAATCCTTTATTCGTGCATTCATATCATTCTGAGGGTTCTATAGGAAGTATTGTAACTCTGTTATTCACTGTATTCCTTCTTTGTTGAAAGAAGTAGACCTCTGTGTAAGAGGGTGTGCCCTTCTCTGTTGATTGAAGAAGACCTCTGTGAAAGAGGGTGTTGTCCTTCCTTGTTGAGAGAAGAAGACCATCTGCAACAAACCCCCAACCGCATCCTCCTTCTTCCTCCTTAAAAGGGGATTTACGAAACCCTAAAGGGCACCGCGTTTCACCCCCGCACCCCTCTTCTTCCAGCATCAGACCGCTTCTTCACCCCCGCACCTTCCTCCATCTTCAGCATCATCCTTCTTCCCCACCCACTTCTTCACCCCTCCATCCTTCTATACATTTGATTTTTTTTCCTCTGCTTCTTCAGGATGAATCCTTCTTTTCCTCTCTCAACTTCTCCTTTTCCTTTTATTTTCACATCCAATCGATTGAAGGAATTTATTAGCCTTTGCAAATGAGAACACCAGCGCCACCTCTCCTGTTTCAATTAAAATAAAATTATCAAGTAAATCCTTCTCTCCTTTCTGATTTCTGTTTTTATTTTGGTTTTATTGTTCATCACCCTCTCTTCATTTTCTACAAGATTTCTTCATCCTCTATGCTACGATTTGGTTTCTTTCACATTTTCCCTTTATTTATTTACCAAGAAGCATCGTCCGTAATGCCGAATTGCCTATAGCAATATCGGTCTACACATTGCGACATAGATGGAATCGTCATGTTCCCACATCTGCTTTTCCTTTTCTTTGATTTTCCACTTATAATCTTTTTGGGGGTTTTGCTTTCCTGTTTCCATCGTCTTTTAATCTTGATTCTCCGTTGATTTTATCAATTTTCCATTCCATCTCTTCTTTACAGTTTATTTTCTGACTTTTTTTTTTTTTACGATTCTGCACCTTTTCTCTTTAGTGTTAAGTTTGATGTGCATTCTTTCTTTTTATATATGATGGGTCTTCGTTCACCTCCGCTTTGAAAACATGAGAACAGTGGAGATCGACCTGCTTCACGGATGGGTGTAGTATCTGATAATCTGAAATCAGATCATACAAGTGATCGTGTTTTTATTGGTTCAGACCTGCATGAGTCGTGAAATCTGAAAGAGTTTGTTTTAAAGTTCTGTTGTAGGTGTTCATTTTTATATTCATCTTCGCCTCGTCTATCAACAAACATCACCAGGTTGCTTGAGCATTCTTTTAACTGTGTTATCGTGTTGTTACTGTATCACTCCCCCAGAAACCTGACCCACAAGGGAGGGTCGTCGTCCCAGACTCCAAAAGGAAGGTCTGGGATTACTTTGAAGCTTCCATCGATGATCATGGTAGCACCTTTGCTGCCCCCATTCAGCATATAATGAATTGCGAAGGAGTTAATGTAAATCTGTAACAGCAGAAACATCGTTCCAATAGAGAAGAAGAGGGCCTCTGCAACACTTGTAACTCAATCATCCAATTTGTCCCTGCTGGCTCCTCTACCTGCACATTTTGTTCTATAGTTAAGAAATAAATCTGGATGGCTTAAAATTCTTGGAAATGGGTATAACATAAAGTCATGACCTCAGATATCTCCTTCAGCTGGGAGAATTAGCCATGCTCTTTCTTTCTATTTGAGGTCCTGAATTGAGGTGTTGAAGGTTATTCACTGTAAGTAAATCTCTGCATGGGTTTTCCATGTTTACATTATATTATTTCAAATTTCCATATCTTGTCCCTGAAATTATGGCTATTTTCTTAGGTATTATTGGGTACCCCCGTTCATATGCTTTTCCATTTATATTTCCACTAGTTCATTAATTCCATCAGCTTCAGGATTTTGTTGTCCTTGCTGCTCTAATTCGCCCAAATAAACCATGATCAGAATCATATTCAGGTGTTTTTGAAGTTTAGAGAGTCGGGACAAGGAAGCCTTACAGTGGAAGAGGAGGGCAACGTGTGGAAAACTGAGATTTCATTGGTCAAGATCATGGAAGTTGCAGCATTAGTGTTTCATTTGCATGTTTCCACAGCTCTCGAATTTTGATAAAAGTTCTTTTGCAGGATACAGAGAGTGCGTGAGGCTACAAGGCTTTGGAACCAAATGCTGAGGCAGAAACTAGTTCCCGAAGGCCGGCCAAATGATGCTTTGTTGGTCTTGGATGCTATGTTGGAGATGGGCTAATTGCCTTAGTGAATTTGTCGAACATGCCAATGAGCTTTGCCCAAGTTCTGCATAGAAAGTGTTCCCTGTGGTGGCTGCTTCAACTAGTAGCTGCTGCACTGTTACCACGAACTTTTCTGCTACCTGATAGCCCCTCCATTGAAAGATATTTCAACAAATGGCCTTACGAGAAGTTCTCCAAGGAAGGTATGATTCTGATCACAATGTATTTTGGGTTCCAACGTCGGTACCAGCCAACCTTTCCAGCCCCTTTGCCAAACCATGAAGTTTCTTGAAAATCTGCTATTGAGAGAGCTCTCCTGTATCCTTTATTTGGCAACATTTCTTGCCCAGTGTACAATTGTTATATACATTAAAGAAGGTCCAAATTTCCTTATTATTAAAAAGGATATTTTGGTGATATTACGCTTCAGGTTTTTAGATGAAATTATTGCTGAAATCAGTGTCATAACTGCAAAAAAAAAAAATATGCTTCTGCAAGAAATGTTCTTGAGAGTTTTGATCTCTTCTCTGTGGCTTAGATTGATCCTCAGGCTGAATTTGCTGAAAATAGGTCGTCGGAGTTCCCATCTAAGCCGGATTGGTTGATTCCTGCTCCATTTCAATTTTCTCTGGATCTGAAAGGTAGGTTGGTTCTATTTGGCCTTGGATATTTTGTTACATAAATTGCATGCATGTCTTGTCAGATTTGGACTTCTTGGAAAAGAAGTGCAAGGATGAACCATTTGTAGTTATTGGAGTTCATTCAGCAAAGTTCGACAATGAGAAAGACCTGGGACCATTGCTGAAGCAGTGATAAAGGGGGTTTCCCATTATTCTAAATGATTACATTGCCTGTCAGGAGGCTGGTAATGTGCCTTATGTTGTAGATGATGGGATTGGAAGATTCTCTAAAGATCACCAAAAGAGATAGAAAAGATTGTTGCTCAATGTTTTGGTCCAAAATTTGATGAGCTAAGAACCATGTCTCAGAATGCACAGAAGCTTATACCTCCAGGTACATCCAAGATGGTTAATGATCTCCATGAACTGGTGATGGCAGAGAAGTCTGCTAACGGTCCAGTGTGCTTTTAAATAGCTGATTGCATTTCCAATTTTTTTAAGTTGTCTGTTATTGCCTCACCCCAAGCCACGAGTATTCACCCGCTAATGATTGTTGTTCATTTTCCTTTTGCTTTCACTGTTGTCTTCTTGCTGCTTTGTGGGGTGTGCATTTTATTCATTTTTGTTCTTTGGCTGTTAGTTCTAGCGATCCCATGATCCTGTAGGGCTTAGATGGACATATAAGCCCATGTGAAGGTTTTGGTCACCATCATTATGGTCAGTTTTAGTGACATGCTTGCAGATGTTATGACTGGCTGGCTGTCTATCAGAGAGCTTCCTGGTCATGCACGACATGGTCCATCCAGCACAACCCAGGATACGATGAATTGATTTTGAGCCCTGGAACAGATTCTGCCGGTAACTTGTGGTTGCTTCTAAGCTACTGGCTGGATGATGCACACAGTTTACTTTAACAAACAGAGATTCCAATGGTGACATTGCCAGAGAAAATTCTGCTTCTCTATTGATAAATATGGAGACAGGATAAATACTGACCTTTGGAGTCACATACTGCAAATGCATCGATTCCTGTAAAATAAGATGCCTTATAATCTACAAAATAATCATCTCATGTTGGTGAAGGGTCTTCCCAAAGCGGCAATTTGCTACAAGAAGCACCATGTGGCGTTCCTGATAGAAAAGATTCGGATGCACAAATCATTGCAGGCAGAGGAATAAAAGCAGAAATACCAGGTTCAGTGTCTCATACCTTTCCCTTGTGTCATTTCCCTGCGTATGTTACTTCATCTACATGATCTCATCATATCAAACACACTGTTGGAAGACTCATCCACTGCTGTCATTCCTGTTGCACAACACTTCACTTGATCACCCGTGCACATTGCTACCACTGCACTTACAGCAATGCACGTGCTGTCACCTTTGTCTATTACTCACAGCATGTAACATACCAACCTCTTCCTCAAGAAGCAGCTAGCTGGCTGAGAAAAATCGAATAACTAGCTGGAAGCAGTTGCTGAGAATAAAGGGGGTCAATGAAGATACAATATTTTTGATACAAGGCAACATTTGAGGCATTCATAAGGTTACATGATGATGATACAGTTTCCAAAATCGAGCTCTTTGGCAATCATTTGCAGGTTTTGGAAAGTAGTCTTCCTATAGATGATATGTTCAAGTCAAAAGAAGTTTTTTTTTTCTTCTTTATTTTATACCCTTCATTTAGTATAATTATCACATTTAGATAGGTATACACCCATTTCATTATGATTACATATACATTAAAATAGCATTTTTTTTTTCTTCATATCATCACATCCAGTCCTGTGCTAACTCTGTTTTGCAGGAATATACCAGAAGCTTGAATTTCTCTGTTAGACTAGAAATTTCTAATATTTGCAATTCAAAGTTGTAATAAATTAGGTATAAATAAAAATTTACATTTCCAATTCTTAGATAGAATGGATGAGCATTGTAAATATCATGAATCATTTGTTCTTCATGCATTTTTCTTTTATTTCCAAAATCTCACCCTGGTGAAACACGAATGGCACGTGCACCATTTCGTAAGAGGTAAATCAATCCTAAGTTGATGATCCACATCAATGGCCATAGTCAGGGTGTGGACAAAACTTAAGATTTTTATCTTTTACGAAATAACACTGGATCCACACTGGATCCATTTTCAAAATTCATCATATTTCCTTAAATATTTTCTCCTTTTATTAGAATTTAACTTAAAATTGACTCAAAATATATACCAATGGCCATAGTCAGGGTATATTGAGAGTTAATTTCATTTTAAATTCTATAAAACCACCAAATGTGTTTCATTCTTCTCCTGAATTTAAATATAGATTATTATATAATACATTCAATGACCATAGTCAAGGATGTATTATGTTTTCAATCTTATTTTAATTCATTTAAAGAATGAAATAGCTTTTCAAAATCCAAATTTCAAAAATTCAAATTCATTCATCATTTAAGATAGAACTGCATCATACTTTCAAAAACTCCTTTTTCAAAAACTCCAAGTGATGTAAATATCTTCCTCAATCTATCTTCAATTCTTATAAAATCCAATTCATCCTTTTCATTTTCAGAATCAATTTCATTGTCAATCTCAAAGTTCAATTTAACTTTGAGATTTCAAAGTCATTTTTATATTCAAATTCAAATCAGATTTCAAAGTTCAATTTGACTTTGAAATTCCAAATTCATTTATGTTCAAATACTCCAAATCAAATCCAAAGTTCAATTTAACTTTGAGATTCCCTTCATCTTCTAAATTTCAAATTCAAACTTCAAAATTCAATGTCTAATTTGACTTTGAAATTCACTTGTATATTCAAGATTCAAATTCTAAATTTCATTTTTTTTTTTAAACTGAAAGTTCTTGATTCATCTTCTGAATTTAACAAACTCCAATTCCTCTTTAGGATCCAGGATTCAACACTCATATTGGATCTCAGACTTCAGATCCAAATCCTCTTTAGGATCCAGAGTCCAATTCCACTTTTGGATCTCAGACTTCAGATCCAATTCTCCTTTAGGATCCAGACTCCAATTTCACGTTGGATTTTAGACTTCAGATCCAGTTCCATTTTAGGATCCAGAATTCAATCACATGTTGGATCTTAGACTTCTGATCCAAATCCATCTTAGGATCCAGAATCCAATTTTATCTCGGATCTTAGATCTCAGATCTTAAATTCATCTTTAGATCCAATTCCATTCCCAATTCTAGATTTCAAATCCAATTCCATTTTCAGATCTCATCCATTTCTATTCTTAAATACCATTTGATTATCTCAGATCCATTCCAAACTTAAAAATTCAAATTCAATTCCATCTCAAGTATTCATTTCCTTTTCTAAATTCAAATCTAAAATTCAAAGTCGATTTTGACTTTGAAACTTCATTTCCTTTCATTTCAAAGCTTCAAGTCATTCTTTCTCATTTATTCTTCCAAATCCTGATTTACTTCAAAAACTTAGAACTTCTCTGATCTATCTCAAAAGTTCTAAGTTAGATTCAAATCATTTCTTCACTCCCTTATCAAGTCCATCTCAAAACACTTGGAAATTTTCAAAACATCTTTCAAAAGGAGCATACATTTTTGCATTGCACAAGCATGATTCTCTGTGCATTAAGAGTTAGAATAAATTCTTAGATTATATTTAGGCAGAGAAAAAGGCATAGATTCGATCCTTGGTTCGATTACCCCTGGTAAAGGCGCCAGGAACGGTCGAACCTCGTACCGACGAGCGAATCCCGTCTCTCCATTTTTCCCGCGAATTTTCAAAACGGAGGCGAGTAATTTTTTAAATGTTTTCAAATAAAGGTCAAGTGAAAACCGCGCAAAAGAGTTCCTCTTCTCTTTCTTTCTCTTCTTTTCTCTTCTCTCTTTCTTTTCCTTTCTTTTATTCTTCTCCCTTCAAAAGGGAGGAGCATAGAGGTTAGAAAAGGGAAAAGAGAAGGAAGAGAGAGAAACCAATAAGAGAGGAAAAATTTTGCGATGATCACATATGGTCATCATAGGTGGAGTACTTCACTCTGCACTCCTTTACTTGTCATCCTGTGATCATCGCAAAAAATTTTCTCTCGTCATATTCTCTCTCTTCCTTCTCTTTTCCTTTTCTAACCTCTATTTTCTTCCTTTTTGAAGGGAGTAAAATAAAAGAAAGAAAAGAGAAAAGAGAAGAGAAAAGAAAGAAAGAAAAAGAGAAGAGGAACTCTTTTGCGCGGTCTCACTTGACCTTTATTTGAAAAGATTTAAAAGATTACTCGCCTCCATTTTTGAAAATGTGCGGGAAAATGGAGAGACGGGATTCGCTCGTCGGTACTAGGTTCGACCGTTCCTGGCGCCTTTACCAGGGGTAATCGAACCAAGGATCGAATCTATGCCCTTTTGCTTTGCCTAAATATAATCTAAGAATTTATTCTAACTCTAAATGCACAAAGAATCATGCTTGTGTAATGCAAGGATGTATGCTTCTTTTTGAAAAGATGTTTTGGAAATTCCCAAGTGTTCTGAGATGAATTTGGTAATGGAGTGAAGAAAATGATTTTGAATCTAACTTTAGAACTCGAGATAGATCAAAGAAGTTCTAAGTTTTTGAAATAAATCAGAGTTGGGAGAAATAAATGAGAAAGAATGACTTGAGGCTTTAAAATGAAAGGAAATGAAGTTTCAAAGTCAAAATCGACCTTGAATTTGAATTTGAATTTAGGAAAGGAAATGAATACTCGAGATGAAATTGAATTTGGATTTTTAAGTTTGGAATGGATCTGAGATAATCAAATGGTATTTAAGAATGGAAATGGATTTAGGGAATTCAGATGAGATCTGAAAATGGATTTGAATTTGAAATTTAGATTTGGAAATGGTATTGGATCTTAAAATGGATTTGAGATCAGAGATCTAATATAAAATTGGGTTTTGGATCCTAAAATAGAATTGGATTAGAAATCCGAGATCCGATGTGGGATTGAGTTCTGGATCCTAATATGGGATTGGATCTGAAGTCTGAGATCCAAAGTGAAATTGGACTCTGGACCCTAAGATGGATTTCGGATCTAAAGTCTGAGATCCAAAGTGAAATCGGTTCTGGACCCTAAGATGGATTTTGGATCCTAAATGAATTATGGATCTGAAATTTGAGATGTGGAATTGGACTCTGGATCCTAAAGAGGAATTGGATCTGAAGTCTGAGATCCAATATGGGTGTTGAATCCTGGACCCTAAAGTGGATTTAGAGTTAATTTTAGAAGATGAATCAAGAACTTCCAAATTTAATTTGAACTTGGAAAATGAATTTTAGAAATTGAATCTTTGAATATACAAATGAATTTCAAAGTCAAATTAGACCTTGAATTTGAAGTTTAGAAGATGAATCAAGAATCTCAAAGTTAAATTGAACTTGGAGATTGGATTAGAGTTTTTTGAATGAATTTGGAATTTCAGAGTCAAATTTGATTTTTGAAATCTGATTTGAATATGAATATAAAATGAATTTGAAATCTCAAAGTTAAATTGGACTTTGAGATTGAACATAGAATTTAAAAAAATGAAAGGATGAATCGGATTTGATAAGGATTGAAGATAGATTGAGGAAGATATTTACATTTACTTGGAGTTTTTGAAAAATGAATTTTGGAAAGCATGATGTAATTCTATCCTAAATGATGAATGAATTTGAAGAATTTTGAAATTGGATTTGAAAAGCTATTTCATTCTTTAGATGAATTAAAATAAGATTGAAGATATAATACATCCTTGACTATGGTTATTGGACGTATTATATAATAATCTATATTTAGATTCAAGTGAAGAATGAAACACATTTGGTGCTTTTATAGAATTTAAGATGAAATTAATTCTCAATATACCCTGACTATGGCCATTGGTATATATTTTGAATTAATTTTAAGTTAAATTCTGATAAAAGAAGAAAATATTTAAGGAAAATATGATGAATTTTGAAAACGGATCCAGTGTGGATCCAGTGTTACTTCGTAAAAGACAAAAATACTAAGTTTTGTCCACACCCTGACTATGTCCATTGATGTGGATCATCAACTTAGTATCAATTACCTCTTACGAAATGGTGCACATGCCATTCGTGTTCCACCATTGTGAGAATTTGAGAAATAAGGGAGAAAATGCATGAAAACAAGTAGTTCAATGCCTTTTATAATGCTCACTCATTCTATCTAAGACTGGAAATGTAGAGTCTTCATCATCTTATTTATTTACAACAATTGGATTTGAGAACATCAAAAAAAATATTTTAATCCTATCCTTCCTTATATTCCTACTAGATAGAATTTGTACAAAAGGAGATGAAAAATATGAGTGTAAATGATTATCCAAAATCTTACACCGATGCTTGATTTATATATGGCCTACCCTGTATTTATGAGAAAACGCACATATATGTAGGAACATATGTACATACGAAGAGAGAAGGAATTTACAGTGGTTCCTGTGAACCACTTGTAAAAGAATGATAAAAAAAACATGATGGTTATGATAGTTCAAAAAATGAACCATCATAAAGATAAGAGAAGAATTTGCAGTGATTCCTGTGAACCACTTGTAAAAAAAGAATGATAAACATATGGTGATTATGATAGTTCAAGCATGAACTATCATAAAAATAAGAGAAGAATTTACAGTGGTTCCTGTGAACCACTTGTAAAAAGAATGATAAAAATATGGTGATTATGATAGTTCAAGCATGAACTATCATAAAAATAAGAGAAGAATTTACAGTGGTTCCTTTGAACCACTTGTAAAAAAAAAATGATAAACATATGGTGATTATGATAGTTCAAGCCTGAACTATCATAAAAATAAGAGAAGAATTTACAGTGGTTCCTGTGAACCACTTGTAAAAAGAATAAAAAAAAATGTGATGATTATGATAGTTCAATAGTGAACTATCATAAAAGAAGAGGAGAATTTACAGTGGGGATGAGAGCAAAATGTATTGTAAAGGACTTATAACGATGGACTATGGGTATGTTGTTGCACAGTGATGTCACTATAGTGGCAGCTGTGTTAAAGGGATTGGATCGATGGAATATTGCTGCACATGCTGTAATTACAGGATTATGAAGGCTGGATGGAATGCACAGATGATGGATATGGTAAGGTGAATAAAGCTGCAGAGAGTCCAAAGTAAATAAGCCTAATGAGTAAGCTCAACTGGTGTATCTACAGGAAAAAAATATAAATATCAGGACAGTCACAGGGTCGATACTTATCAATCCTAACAGATACCCAAAAATGATTGTGGGGGTAGGATAGTAAGAGCATATGCCAAATTATACACAGGGGGTGTAATCAAAGGTGAATGTCGTAAAATTTTGTATCAGGCCAAATCTGTTATGGTAAAAGATCACATTTAGTCGATCATGTATAACGCTGTAGATAGCATCGATTGATGCTTTCAGAAATCATGATGTATCTATTGATAGTAAAGCCAAGATTTTATATGTTTGGTTACTGTAGATACAGGAGGAGAGTGGTTCTATATACACTTCACTAAAAATAACAAAGAAAATGTTTCCAGTAGGCTCGGTTCCTGAGTGTCCCCCTTTCTTTTGTATACTTCTCTTTCCCCTTTTTTTTTTTATGCTTTAAAACTACGATTTACACTAGCTAAGGGATCAATGATAAAAACCTGAATGAGTTTTAGGCCCAGCTTTATCTTTTCCAGCAAAACATTCAGCCACTACCTGTATGTTTAAGACTAAAAAAAAGAAGAAAATTTAACAAGCTAATGAGTATAGATGATGAGATATAAAATCAGAATTTACAGGATGATTAAGCTCAAAATAACGTAAATGTCAGCTGGGGTTCACTTTCTGTTTGGAATCTACAAGGAAGATAAAATCAAATGCAGGAACTAAAGCAACTATGCGAGGACAAAAGACTGATTCTATAAGAACCTGAATACTAAAGCAATCTTAAAGAAAGAAAACTCACCTGGAAGTTCCGAAGATATCTAAGAAATGGCTTCAGTAGGTGCCAAAAAGTGACTGTAGAGATCGATAACGGTTCGAAACAGGCTCTCCTCGGAATCAATGGCTAGAGACCACTGATCCTCAAAGTTGGATCAATCACGTATTTCCTATGGCTGAGAAAATCTGGTGAGCGCGATACCACTAAATACAGAGATGTCCATGGTGGTGAGCAATTCTTGCCTACGTCCTGCTTCACTTCCATAGCTTAGCCCAGAAAAAGTATATGTTATGGGTACACAGAAATTCAACCGTGAGCATCAACTTTACAATAGCAATGATATTCTCTTGAAACTTCAGCAAATACCATCTTCTCCATTAAATCCAAGATAATCACAGTTAGCCTAAACAAAACGATAGTTGATCTCTGGAAAAAAAAATGAACATAACACCAAGATTTGTAAACATTGACTATTGTCATTTATATGCTGGCATATCATTCAAAAAGTGAAAGTTGCTGATGACAATCTTAATGGTTTACAAGTGAAATGGCATGCGATGCAAAGTAAAGAAAAAAAAAAGGCAAGACAAGAAATAAAATAAGAAATCGAGATTCAAGGGATGCTAAAATGAGAAACTAAAAAAAAGGAGAAATGCAAATGTATAGAAAACAATCCAGATGAGGGGCAAATCGACTTAAATTGAATGTAAACAATATCAAGAGACTAAAATAAAACAAAGAGAAAAAAAAAGAAAAGGGATGTTGGGATGCAAGCCTTCCTTTGCTGTAGCAAATGACAGATCGACTCTGCTATAAGCAGGTCGATCCTGTCATGAGTGCCTCAAAAGATAGAAAACGAGTGAATATCAATATAGCATAATATCATAAGCAAACTTCAATCAAAAAGAGAAAAAAAAAAAAGAAAAATGAAGGGAAAAAGTAAGATGAAAGCAAAGATTAAATTGAAATTCAAACATCCAGATGCATCGATGATGCCATTGCGAGGCATCATCGGTCATCAGCACCTAAGCAAAAATAAAAAACCCACTGTAAAATTTTAGAAATTATAATGCAAATGAAAGAAATACCGATAATGAAGAAAAGAAATGGGGGAAAACAAACTCTAACACATGCATTTAAAATTTTATGAAGAACTGGGGATGCCAGGGATAAATGAAGAGTTCTTACCTCATCCGAAGTTGTGAGACTTCGAAGCCTGAAGAAGAGCGTCAGAAGTTCAGTTTATTTGTTCGAGTATTGACGCTTTCTCTGGATGTTGAAGATGGAACCAGCCTGTGATCTCAATGGGGAAAGAGTCACTTGTCCGTATGTCGATATTGAAGGAAAGTTCTATCAGCGATAAGGGGAGAGAGGGGAATCAGAAGGAGAGAAGGAGAAGAAGAAGAAGAAGAAAAGGGGAAGAACATGAAGCATGATGGGGTGAAGACGGACCGTGAAGGAGAAGAAGGTGGAGAGGCAGGAGATGGATGCCTTGAGGAGAGACCTGCGTGGTCTTTTTAAAGGGGAAAAAGGGGAAGATTCGAGAGGGTGGTCGGTTAGAGATCGACGGGAGAGGTAGGAGAAGGCGGGTGGTTCCGCGATGGGTGGTTCGGAGGGGTGCGATGGAGAAGAGGGTCGGGCCATGGAGGAGAGAGAGGGTTGAAAGAGATGGAGGGGGCGGCTGGAAGCCATCCGAGAAGAGGGTTTCGTGAAGAAGAAAATGGGAAAAATCGGTCGAGAGAGGGTTTTTTGAGAAGGGACGAAGCTTGTGTGTGAAGCTCTGTTTATAAAATTTTTCCGATTTTCCAAAAAGAGGCTCTTTCAAAAAGTTTTTTTATAAAAAAGTGTTGTTAAAATGATTTTGAAAGCAAAATTGACTTAAAAGGTTTTAAACTCATTCGTTTTTCTTGAAATTTTCCATTTCTTTGGTTTTTGTTTTATTTCTCAATTTTTTTGTATTTTTAGAATAAAATCCTAAAGTTTGTGAGAAATAAAGATTTAAAACTGATTTTTTTGTATTTTTTGCAAAAATATTTACAAAAGAGAGTTTTCTGAGAATTCGGGTTTTTATTTTTGAAATTTTTCTCAAATAGGGGATCGGATCCGATTTGGATCAAAGTTGGGTCAGAGCTAAGACTTTGGGTCGAATTCTTAATGAATCCAAGGGATGAATGAAATTTTTGGTTAAAATTTACCCGATTATTCAGAGGGCGGAGGTTAGGGGCAAAAAGGTCATTTTTGGATTTTTGGAAAATTTGGGGTGTTCACAGATGCCCCTCTTTGCTGCTAAGCCGGTTGTAAGCCGAGCTTAGCGGCAAAGAAGACACGCCAAATTTTCTTTAAAAATGCCCCAGTCAAATGGTCTGAACTGGGTATGGAAGAATTGGCTTTAAAAGGTTTTATTTTTCAGGTTTTGTATCTTATTCTGAAAGGGTTTTGGGAAGAGAATGAAATCCTCGAGAATGAAAATAATTTGGACAGAGGGAATCGTTATGGGACTTTGGGATAAAGATCCCGAAGTAATAGAAGGAGAGATTTTTTTAAAGAAATTTCAAGGTTGAGACAAAGATAAGGAGTTTTGAAAAGACACAGGCTTAGCCCTTAACCTGGATGGGACGCTTTTGAAAAATGTCTCGTGGGACGAGGTTCAGGTATAATCTTTATTTGAATGGATATACAAAGCATGGATTCCTTGATGGGGAAAACCATGATGGGACCGGGAGAAGTACCTCACCAAAATGAAGCGATTCTCGTTTAAAGAATATACAAACAACGCTAGGTTGTATCAAAATGGATATTGAGCATTTATCTCATTTTTAGATGACTAGAAAATTTTGCCAATAAGATGAAATTGTAATTGATTCAAACGCTTGAAAATGTGCACGTATGTGCGAAAGATATTTCCTCTTTTTACCTAGAGTATTTCCTCAAAAATGAAGTTAACTTCCCGGATTCCGGAGTCAGATTCAAATTTTAAAGTTGTTGAGTTTCTTCAAGGAAGTTATCTATTTCCTTGATATGAATAGAGAAGAAATACTCTTAATTTCATAAAAGCAAGCAGTGAAAAGATATTGATGAAAGGATTTCGCATAAGAAAAGATGATTCCTGGCAATTTTGGCAGTTTGATATCCTGAGGCTTTTCCCATAATGATCTTTTGGCACTCTTTTTGGGACATTGAGCTTTCTTGGGTTTCTACATCATCCTTCATTTTGGATGTTTCCTGACTTTTCTTTTCTTTTTTCTTCGGGAAAGGGTACGTCACAACTCCGTCATCTTGGAGGTGCTTTGATCCTTCTTTTTCTCAGGAATTATATTGGCTCAGTGGTAAAAAAATCTCTAAATGACAGCAGCAATCAAATATCTTTTAGGGTTTGTCGGTAGGTTCATCACACTCGCCTTCATCTCGACGGTGATCTGAACTTTCCCTGGAAGGATCCGTCACAAACTCCGTCATCTTGGAGATGTTTCAAATCTTCTTTGGCCCCAGGGGTCTACTCGCTTAATTCGCCTTCATCTTGATGACAATTGAGAGATCCCTTTTGCGGATATTTGATTGAAGCTTAAATGAATAAATGAGGAGATATGGATTGAGTGGATTCTTCTTATTGCTCAGGATATTTCCACTGCCTGATTGCCCGAAAGTTGTCTAAAAACATGCATCATAGCTATGATCAATATCGATTCGCTTCTAGCTTTTCAACATCATTGAATATTTCTTTTGCTAATCATGCCAAGGATCTTTCTTGCATCCTCTTGGTTGACCAACAGAGAGAAGATTTGAATTTTCACTCCTTTTCGCAAAGAGTTTCAACCCTTTTAAAAAGAATACTAGAGGTAATCTGAGGTGATTCTTTTTTTTGTGCAGTAAAATATTTGGAATGAACACATCTTTAGCAGATTGGCAAAGTTTTCGAGAATCCTTTTGTGAAATAATCACTCAATATAGATTTTGATAGGACCTAGGGCTGAACATTTTTTATTTTTGGCAATTTTGATCAGTAAAACTGGATTTTACGAGACCAACTTAAAGAATGAGGCTAAGTAAGAAATTTTTGTAAAGAATCTTGTGAAAGAATTGGTAAAGAAATTTTTGGTAAAAAGATTTTGGTAAAGGAAGATTTTGGTAAGGTCCATTGCTAACTGGAATTTTGAAGGATTTTGATAAAGGAAGATTTTGGTAAAGGAAGATTTTGGTAAAAGACTTTTGGTAATTTGGTAAAAGACTTTGGTAAGGACCAGTGCTAAACTGAAATTTTGAAGGACCAATATACACATTGGAATTTTTGAAGGACTGATTGAGATTTTGAAGGAACAACGTAAAACTGGAACTTTGAAGGACCAATTTGTGAAAATTGGAATTTTGAAGGACCAATGTAAACATTGGAATTTTGGAAGGACCAATTCGTGAGAATTGGAATTTTGGAAGGACCAATGAAAACATTGGAATTTGATGAAGGACCAATTGGAATTCAAAGGACCAACGTGAAACTGGAATTTTGAAGGACCAATTTGTGAAAATTGGTATTTTGGAAGGACCAATGTAAACATTGGAATTTTGGAAGGACCAATTCATGGAATTGGAATTTGGAAGGACCAATGAAAACATTGGAATTTGATTGAAGGACCAATTGGAAATTTAAGGACCAGCGTAAAACTGGAATTTTTGGAAGGACCAATGTAAACATTGGGATTATGAAGGGCCAATTGGGATTTTGAAGGACCAATTCATGGAATTGGAATTTGGAAGGACCAATGAAAACATTGGAATTTGATTGAAGGACCAATTGGAAATTGAAGGACCAGCGTAAAACTGGAATTTTTGGAAGGACCAATGTAAACATTGGGATTATGAAGGACCAATTGGGATTTTGAAGGACCAATTCATGGAATTGGAATTTGGAAGGACCAATGAAAACATTGGAATTTGATTGAAGGACCAATTGGAAATTGAAGGACTAGCGTAAAACTGGAATTTTTGGAAGGACCAATGTAAACATTGGGATTATGAAGGACCAATTGGGATTATGAAGGACCAATTGGGATTTTGAAGGACCAATTCATGGAATTGGAATTGGAATTTGGAAGGACCAATGAAAACATTGGAATTTGATGAAGGACCAATTGGAAATTGAAGGACTAGCGTAAAACTGGAATTTTTGGATGGACCAATGTAAACATTGGGATTATGAAGGACCAATTGACATTTTGACGGACCAATTCATGGAATTGGAATTTTGAAGGACCAATGAAAACATTGGAATTTGATGAAGGACCAATTGAAATTTGAAGGACCAGCGTGAAACTGGAATTTTGAAGGACCAATTTGTGAAAATTGGTATTTTGGAAGGACCAATGTAAACATTGGAATTTTGGAAGGACCAATTCATAGAATTGGAATTTGAAAGGATCAATGAAAACATTGGAATTTGATGAAGAACCAATTGGAATTTGAAGGACCAGCGTGAAACTGGAATTTTGAAGGACCAATTTGTGAAAATTGGAAATTTTGAAGGACCAATGTAAACATTGGGATTTTGGAAGGACCAATTCATAGAATTAGAATTTGGAAGGACCAATTCGTGAGAATTGGAATTTTGGAAGGACCATTGAAAACATTGGAATTTTGAGGGACCAGTGTAAAACTGGAATTTTGAAGGACCAATACAAGAATTGGATTTGGTGAAGGATTCTGATGAAGGACCAGTGTTAGACTGGATTTAGAAGGACCAATGTGAGAATTGGATTTTATGAAGGATTTTGATGAAGGACCAGTGTTAGACCGGATTTGGAAGGACCATTATAGAAGGTTGCGCCGCTTCTATGAATGGTTTCAGGATTATCCCTTATCCTGAACGGGAATGAAGGGATTTTTAAAGAGAATAAAACTCAATTTGGATATTCAAATAGGTGGAATGTACAAAGGGGAAAAGCCTGAGTCGGAACCCAGATTTTCAAGATAAAAGATGAAAGAGAAAATTGAGTTTTGAAAACTTAAATTTTCTAAAGAAATAATTATTTTCCAATGCGAGGATTGGATTCAAAAGGAAGTCTGAGTCGGAACTCGAAACTTCGACTGAAAAATAATAGATGAAAAACCCGAGTTGAAATTTGGTTTTCTTAAAATGATGGATTTCCAATGCGAGGATTGGATTCAAAAGGAAGTCCGAGTCGGAACTCGGAACTTCGAACGAAAAATAATAGAAGGAAAACCCGAGTTGAAACTCGGTTTTCTAAAGAAATGATTGATTTCCAATGCGAGGATTGGATTCAAAAGGAAGTCCGAGTCGGAACTCGAAACTTCGAACGAAAAATAATAGAAGGAAAACCCGAGTTGAAACTCGGTTTTCTAGAGAAATGATTGATTTCCAATGCGAGGATTGGATTCAAAAGGAAGTCCGAGTCGGAACTCGGAACTTCGAACGAAAAATAATAGAAGGAAAACCCGAGTTGAAACTCGGTTTTCTAAAGAAATGATTGATTTCCAATGCGAGGATTGGATTCAAAAGGAAGTCTGAGTCGGAAATCGGAACTTCGAACGAAAAATAATAGAAGGAAAACCCGAGTTGAAACTCGGTTTTCGAAAGAAATGATTGATTTCCAATGCGAGGATTGGATTCAAAAGGAAGTCCGAGTCGGAACTCGGAACTTCAAAAGAAAAGATGAAAGGGAAGACTCGAGTCGGAACCTGAATCTTTAAAAGGAAGGGATAAAAGATAAAAGAGAACGATTGGTCCAATCAGAACCAAAGGGAAGCCCGAGTCGGAACTCGAAACCTCAAAAGAAAAGATAAAAGGAAGACCCGAGTCGGAACCTGAATTTTTTAAAAAGATAAAAGATAAAAGAAAACAATTGGTTCGATCAGAACCAAAGGGAAGCCCGAGTCGGAACTTCAAAAGAAAAGATAAAAGGAAGACCCGAGTCGGAACCCGAATCTTTTAAAAAGAAAATTGAAAATTGATGAAAATGGAAGATGATTCAGGTTTATCCCTTAACCTGAAAGGGAAAGAAGGAATAAAGTTTACAATTTCAACAAAATTTGATAACAGGTTGATAAAGAATTAAAAGAATTGATAACAAATGAAAAAGAATCAATAAAATTGATAAAGAATCAGAAGTTAAGAGTTGACAAAGATTGACGAAGATCTAAAAGAATGGTGAAGCTTGGTAGGAAAATTAAAGATACTTGGAATGATGATGAAAGACTTCAGGATTATCCCTGATCTTGAAGGAAGAAGGACCTCGCGGGACGAGGTTCAGGCTTATCCCTTAACCTGAGAGGGAAATTCAGGTTTATCCTTTAACTTGAGTGGGAAATTGAATAAAATTTATAAAAATGGGGAAGAATTTAAAGGAATTTATTTTGAACAAGAATTCTCACAGGTAGCATTGGTGCTCCTATGAGGGGTCTCAGGATTATCCCTTATCCTGAATGGGAAAAGAAGAAAGAAAAAAAGGAATACCTCATGGGAAAGAGGCATCAGGTTTATCCCTTAACCTGAAAGGGTAATTCAGGTTTATCCCTTAACCTGAGTGGGAAAAGAAGAAGGAAAAAAAGGAATACCTCATGGGAAAGAGGCATCAGGTTTATCTCTTAACCTAAAAGGGTAAGATTTTTTGAAAATAAGAATTTTGACAAGAAAATTAACAAAATTAAAGAAGGATCAATAAAATTGACAAAATTGATAAAGACGAATAAAAATTGGTAAGACTGACAAACAAATAATAAAAAGAAAGAGTTGATTGAGAAGAAAAAGAATTTTGTTTGATCCTGCCTGCATGTGGGATCTTTTAAGAAGTTGGAGAAGAATACAAGAAAATCATTTTTGAAAAGAGGATTAGCTGCGAGAGCTTGATTTTTGAAGGGGATCATTCACGAGAGATCATCATGAGGGTTAAAAAAAATTTTTTGAAGCAATGATTTGAAAATCAATTTGTAGAAAATATGATCAACACGAGGGTTGATCTTTGAATATAATGATTCGAAATCAATTTTTAGAAAATATGATCAACACGAGGGTTGATGCTTGAATGTAATGAAATCAATTTTTGAAAAAATGAGATCAACACAGGGGTTGATCTTTGGAATGCAATGATTCAAAATCGATTTGTAGAAAGATATGATCAATACGAGGGTTGATCCTCGAATGTAATGTTTCGAAACCAATCTTGGAAGATAAAACCAACACAAGGTTTGATCTTTTGAACATAAATGATTTGAAACCCATTTTGGAAGATAAGACCAACACAAGGGTTGATCTTTAGGTATAAATGTTTCGGAATCAATCTTGGAAGGTAAGACCAACACAAGGGTTGACCTTTTAATGCGATGGTTCGAAAACTTATTTTTGAAAACATGATCAACTCGAGGGTTGATTTTTCAATACAACGGTTCGAAAACCTATTTTCATCAATATGATCAACACGAGGGTTGATTTTGACAAAGGTTGGACCCAAGAATATTTGACCTTTTTGGTCATCATAATGAAGATTTTTGAAATTTCATGATTTTTGGAAAGACCCTCATAGGTAATATCATTTCTCTTATGAATAGTGTTAGGATTTTGCCGCATATTCTGAAAAAGAACATAAATTTAATGATAAGAGAATATTTTGAAGTGTAAATGTAATTTTTAACAAAAGACGCCCCAATATGGTGAAAGAAGTAAGAATTGAACACAAAGGTATGAAGGAAATTGATATTTCATTTATAAGTAACTACTGCAAACAAGAACTTTGACTATTTACAAGCATGCGACCAAAAAGATCACAAAAGACTAGGGCTGACTCGCCCCTACAAGACGATGGAAAAAAAGCAAAAGGAAGAAAGTAAGAAAAACTTTGATATCATCAGTTTTTTGAGTGATCTGGGAAAGGCTTTGTTAGGACGGTGGGTTGCTCTTCTTCTTCGTCCTCTATCAAAAGATTTTTATCAATGCAATTCTGGATGATGTTCTTTAGGACGAAGCAGTGCTCGGTGTCGTGCCCCACTGCCCGGTGGAACTTGCAGAACTTGTCCTTCCATTTTCCAAGGGAGACCGGAGGATTAGCAACTCTCGGGAGTTTAATCATATCTTTGCTCAACATATACTCCAAAACTTGTTCGAGGGATTGTTCAAGAGCAGTGAATTCGCAGTCATAACCCCAACCTTCACGTTTTATCTTTTCCTTCTGCTTGGCGAGAACTGACTTGTCATTCTGCTTGAAGGGTTCCTTTTGCTGACCCATCTGCTTGGTCTTGTTATCTTTGCTGCCACTGCCCCCAGAGTTAGCTGAAAAGGTATAATTTACCTTCTTCTTGAGGTCTTGATTGCCCTTGACGAGAGTGATGCCCTCATAATTTCCATTGTCCATCCCCATCTCGAGCCACTCAGCTCGTTCGATAAGCTCTATGAAGGATTTAGAGGGGTAAGTGGAAATGAGGCTTCTAAGAGGCTGAGAAAAATTGTTCAGGATAACTTAGAGTGCGTGCTCCTCTGAAATGGGGGTTCTCATCTTGTTGCAGGTATCTCTCCACCTCCGAATGAAGTCTACGGCTTTTTCCTTATCTCCTTGTTTCAGGTTATATAGGTGATTGAGGGTCGGAAGTGCCTCAGTGTTGAACATGAATCTTTCCACGAACAGATTAACAACTTTATCAAAATTTTGCAGCTCGACGGGGTTAATGTGCTCTGCATACCATTTAGCTGCTACGCCTTCTAGACTGCGAGGAAAGCACAAGAAAAGGGCCCGATTGTCTTCACTGAATCTGGCACATTCGGCAAAGAACATCGCGAGATGGGTCTTTGGGTTGCCGGACCCATCGAACTTAATAAATTTTCGTGGGAGATCTTCCAAGCTGTTGTCCCCTTCTAAACCAAGGTAGAAGTCCTGTCGGGTATATACCCTCTTTCCCTTATCTCGGATCTGTAGGTCTTTGACCATCTTTGTTAGTATTTGAACTGAGTCTTCTGCTGGGACTCCATCTTTAGGCTTGTTGACTGATTCAGGTTCCTCTGCCACCTTCTTGACTTGTCGCAAATGTTTCGGGACGAACACAAACTGTTCTTCCTCGGAATCCTCATCTTCTGACTCTGTACCTTCAGAGGTGCTGTCTTGTTGAACCTTCTTCTTGTTGATCCTGACATGCTTCTTCACTGGCTTCCTTTTGACCTTGTTTTTAGAGGATGTTTTCTTTGAACCTGCCCCAGCTTGCTCAGACATCATTTTTGCCATCATCTTTTGAAAGATTTTATACATCGCCGGGTCGACATCATCCTCATCTGAATCATGTTTTCGAGACAATCTGTAAGAGTTCATCTCTTCCACTTCGCTATTATCGCGCTGCTGAGCTGCCCTTCTCTCTGCTCTCGTTTGAACCATGATTGGAACTGTTGATGTTTTCTGTCGAATAAATGAAAGGTTCAGATCAAAGAAATTTTGGAAGGAAAAGAGATAATGAAAGAGAATTTTAAAGAGATCTCTCGATAAAAGGATTTTATATGAAGAAGATGGAATATACGAGGAAGAGTATTTCTGAAGATGACAAGACTTTGAATATTTTTGAAAATTGCAGGCAAGATCAAAAGAATTTAAATAAATCAGAAGAAGAAGAATAGGCCTGGACTTTTGAGAGATAAGGGAAAGAATTTAAAAGAATGTCCAGGTTTTAAGAAATTTATGAAAGAATAAAGAAATAAGAAATATACCATCCTGGATTTTTGAGAAAATAAAAGAAATTTTTATGAAATAAATATCCAGGGTTTTGAAAGAAAAGAATTTTCAAGATAATATTTACAAAAGAATCAATTTATACAAGCAATTATGCACAGAATAGCACTCCCTAGAAGCTGACTCTAAATGTAAATTTTGAAAAGGCTCGTAGGACCTTAAACCTAACTCTAAGGCTTAGATCATCTGATTTCATTCAAGGTACGCCGATATACCCAAGCCGAAGCTCGAAGTACGTGGCATAAGAATTATTTCTCCGGTTCTAAGGTAATGGCTTCCCAACATCCTTGAGCACCTACCGATATACCTCGGACTATGGCCCTTAGGTACATGGTAGGGGGGCGCGAACCCAAATAAGTGGTCCAGTTGTGAGGCTCTTTCTCGAACTATGGTTCAGTGAGACAGCCCAGCAACGTGAAGACCGGGACAATATAGGTAGGGATGTTTTTCAAAATATGATCAACATGCAATAAAATCAGAAGGTTCTAATGCAAGTCCTAAAGAGATAGATTTAAATAAAGAGAAGCATACACTTGCATATATTGTTTTTGCATTCAATCCCTAAAATTGAGGAGAGTTGTATTTTCAGACCTAAGCCTAATGTGAGCATGGAATAATCTCCTCGATATGGTCCTACCAAACCATACTTAGATCCTATATGCAATGATGTCAGCTTAGGACAAAATCTAGGCTCCTAAGGTTTGCATGGAAATGAAGCTGACATATATAGAATAAAAACTTAGATAATGTCAAAGCAAAAGAAAAGGCATTAAATTCGAGTGGACGAAGACGGGTCCCATCACGATCGCCGCTTCTATGATCATCGCAAAAATTTTCCTCTCATCATATTCTCTCTCTTCCTTCTCTTTTCCTTTTCTAACCTCTATTTTCCTCCTTTTTGAAGGGAGTAAAATAAAAGAAAGAAAAGAGAAAAGAGAAGAGAAAAGAAAGAAAGAAAAAGAGAAGAGGAACTCTTTTGCGCGGTCTCACTTGACCTTGATTTGAAAAGATTTAAAAGATTACTCGCCTCCGTTTTTGAAAATGTGCGGGAAAATGGAAAAACGGGATTCGCTCGTCGATACGAGGTTCGACCGTTCCTAGCGCCTTTACCAGGGGTAATCGAACCAAGGATCGAATCTATGCCCTTTTGCTTTGCCTAAATATAATCTAAGAATTTATTCTAACTCTAAATGCACAAAGAATCATGCTTGTGTAATGCAAGGATGTATGCTTCTTTTTGAAAAGATGTTTTGGAAATTCCCTAGTGTTCTGAGATAAATTTGGTAATGGAGTGAAGAAAATGATTTTGAATCTAACTTTAGAACTTGAGATAGATCAAAGAAGTTCTAAGTTTTTGAAATAAATCAGAGTTGGGAGAAATAAATGAGAAAGAATGACTTGAGGCTTTAAAATGAAAGGAAATGAAGTTTTAAAGTCAAAATCGACCTTGAATTTGAATTTGAATTTAGGAAAGGAAATGAATACTCGAGATGAAATTGAATTTGGATTTTTAAGTTTGGAATGGATCTGAGATAATCAAATGGTATTTAAGAATGGAAATGGATTTAGGGAATTCAGATGAGATCTGAAAATGGATTTGAATTTGAAATTTAGATTTGGAAATGGTATTGGATCTTAAAATGGATTTGAGATCAGAGATCTAATATAGAATTGGGTTCTGGATCCTAAAATTGAATTGGATCGGAAATCTGAGATCCGATGTGGGATTGAGTTCTGGATCCTAATATGGGATTGGATCTAAAGTCTGAGATCCAAAGTGAAATTGGACTCTGGACCTTAAGATGGATTTCAGATCTGAAGTCTGAGATCCAAAGTGAAATCGGTTCTGGACCCTAAGATGGATTTTGGATCCTAAATGAATTATGGATCTGAAATTTGAGATGTGGAATTGGACTCTGGATCCTAAAGAGGAAATGAATCTGAAGTCTGAGATCCAATATGGGTGTTGAATCCTGGACCCTAAAGTGGATTTGGAGTTAATTTTAGAAGATGAATCAAAAACTTCCAAATTTAATTTGAACTTGGAAAATGAATTTTAGAAATTGAATCTTTGAATATACAAATGAATTTCAAAGTCAAATTAGACCTTGAATTTGAAGTTTAGAAGATGAATCAAGAATCTCAAAGTTAAATTGAACTTGGAGATTGGATTAGAGTTTTTTGAATGAATTTGGAATTTCAGAGTCAAATTTGATTTTTGAAATCTGATTTGAATATGAATATAAAATGAATTTGAAATCTCAAAGTTAAATTGGACTTTGAGATTAAACATAAAATTTTGAAAAATGAACGGATGAATCGGATTTGATAAGGATTGAAGATAGATTGAGGAAGATATTTACATTTACTTGGAGTTTTTGAAAAATGAATTTTGGAAAGCATGATGTAATTCTATCCTAAATGATGAATGAAATTGAAGAATTTTGAAATTGGATTTGAAAAGCTATTTCATTCTTTAGATGAATTAAAATAAGATTGAAGATATAATACATCCTTGACTATGGTCATTGGATGTATTATATAATAATCTATATTTAGATTCAAGTGAAGAATGAAACACATTTGGTGCTTTTATAGAATTTAAGATGAAATTAATTCTCAATATACCCTGACTATGGCCATTGGTATATATTTTGAATTAATTTTAAGTTAAATTCTGATAAAAGAAGAAAATATTTAAGGAAAATATGATGAATTTTGAAAACGGATCTAGTGTTATTTCGTAAAAGACAAAAATACTAAGTTTTGTCCACACCCTGACTATGGCCATTGATGTGGATCATCAACTTAGAATCAATTACCTCTTACGAAATGGTGCACGTGCCATTCGTGTTCCACCATTGTGGGAATTTGAGAAATAAGGGAGAAAATGCATGAAAACAAGTAGTTCAATGCCTTTTACAATGCTCACTCATTCTATCTAAGACTGGAAATGTAGAGTCTTCATCATCTTATTTATTTACAACAATTGGATTTGAGAACATCAAAAAAAATATTTTAATCCTATCCTTCCTTATATTCCTACTAGATAGAATTTGTACAAAAGGAGATGAAAAATATGAGTGTAAATGATTATCCAAAATCTTACACCGATGCTTGATTTATATATGGCCTACCCTGTATTTATGAGAAAACGCACATATATGTAGGAATATATGTACATACGAAGAGAGAAGGAATTTACAGTGGTTCCTGTGAACCACTTGTAAAAGAATGATAAAAAAAACATGATGGTTATGATAGTTCAAAAAATGAACCATCATAAAGATAAGAGAAGAATTTGCAGTGATTCCTGTGAACCACTTGTAAAAAAAGAATGATAAACATATGGTGATTATGATAGTTCAAGCATGAACTATCATAAAAATAAGAGAAGAATTTACAGTGGTTCCTGTGAACCACTTGTAAAAAGAATGATAAAAATATGGTGATTATGATAGTTCAAGCATGAACTATCATAAAAATAAGAGAAGAATTTACAGTGGTTCCTTTGAACCACTTGTAAAAAAAAAAATGATAAACATATGGTGATTATGATAGTTCAAGCCTGAACTATCATAAAAATAAGAGAAGAATTTACAGTGGTTCCTGTGAACCACTTGTAAAAAGAATAAAAAAAAATGTGATGATTATGATAGTTCAATAGTGAACTATCATAAAAGAAGAGGAGAATTTACAGTGGGGATGAGAGCAAAATGTATTGTGAAGGACTTATAACGATGGACTATGGGTATGTTGTTGCACAGTGATGTCACTATAGTGGCAGCTGTGTTAAAGGGATTGGATCGATGGAATATTGCTGCACATGCTGTAATTACAGGATTATGAAGGCTGGATGGAATGCACAGATGATGGATACGGTAAGGGGAATAAAGCTGCAGAGAGTCCACAATAAATAAGCCTAATGAGTAAGCTCAACTGGTGTATCTACAGGAAAAAAATATAAATATCAGGACAGTCACAGGGTCGATACTTATCAATCCTAACAGATACCCAAAAATGATTGTGGGGGTAGGATAGTAAGAGCATATGCCAAATTATACACAGGGGGTGTAATCAAAGGTGAATGTCGTAAAATTTTGTATCAGGCCAAATCTGTTATGGTAAAAGATCACATTTAGTCGATCATGTATAACGCTGTAGATAGCATCAATTGATTGTTTCAGAAATCATGATGTATCTATTGATAGTAAAGCCAAGATTTTATATGTTTGGTTACTGTAGATACAGGAGGAGAGTGGTTCTATATACACTTCACTAAAAATAACAAAGAAAATGTTTCCAGTAGGCTCGGTTCCTGAGTGTCCCCCTTTCTTTTGTATACTTCTCTTTCCCCTTTTTTTTTTATGCTTTAAAACTACGATTTACACTAGCTAAGGGATCAATGATAAAAACCTGAATGAGTTTTAGGCCCAGCTTTATCTTTTCCAGCAAAACATTCAGCCACTACCTGTATGTTTAAGACTAAAAAAAAAAAGAAAATTTAACAAGCTAATGAGTATAGATGATGAGATATAAAATCAGAATTTACAGGATGATTAAGCTCAAAATAACGTAAATGTCAGCTGGGGTTCACTTTCTGTTTGGAATCTACAAGGAAGATAAAATCAAATGCAAGAACTAAAGCAACTATGCGAGGACAAAAGACTGATTCTATAAGAACCTGAATACTAAAGCAATCTTAAAGAAAGAAAACTCACCTGGAAGTTCCGAAGATATCTAAGAAATGGCTTCAGTAGGTGCCAAAAAGTGACTGTAGAGATCGATAACGGTTCGAAACAGGCTCTCCTCGGAATCAATGGCTAGAGACCACTGATCCTCAAAGTTGGATCAATCACGTATTTCCTATGGCTGAGAAAATCTGGTGAGCGCGATACCACTAAATACAGAGATGTCCATGGTGGTGAGCAATTCTTGCCTACGTCCTGCTTCACTTCCATAGCTTAGCCCAGAAAAAGTATATGTTATGGGTACACAGAAATTCAACCGTGAGCATCAACTTTACAATAGCAATGATATTCTCTTGAAACTTCAGCAAATACCATCTTCTCCATTAAATCCAAGATAATCACAGTTAGCCTAAACAAAACGATAGTTGAACTCTGGAAAAAAAAATGAACATAACACCAAGATTTGTAAACATTGACTATTGTCATTTATATGCTGGCATATCATTCAAAAAGTGAAAGTTGCTGATGACAATCTTAATGGTTTACAAGTGAAATGGCATGCGATGCAAAGTAAAGAAAAAAAAAAGGCAAGACAAGAAATAAAATAAGAAATCGAGATTCAAGGGATGCTAAAATGAGAAACTAAAAAAAAGGAGAAATGCAAATGTACAGAAAACAATCCAGATGAGGGGCAAATCGACTTAAATTGAATGTAAACAATATCAAGAGACTAAAATAAAACAAAGAGAAAAAAAAAGAAAAGGGATGTTGGGATGCAAGCCTTCCTTTGCTGTAGCAAATGACAGATCGACTCTGCTATAAGCAGGTCGATCCTGTCATGAGTGCCTCAAAAGGGAGAAAACGAGTGAATATCAATATAGCATAATATCATAAGCAAACTTCAATCAAAAAGAAAAAAAAAAAATGAAGGGAAAAAGTAAGATGAAAGCAAAGATTAAATTGAAATTCAAACATCCAGATGCATCGATGATGCCATTGCGAGGCATCATCGGTCATCAGCACCTAAGCAAAAATCAAAAACCCACTGTAAAATTTTAGAAATTATAATGTAAATGAAAGAAATACCGATAATGAAGAAAAGAAATGGGGGAAAACAAACTCTAACACATGCATTTAAAATTTTATGAAGAACAGGGTATGCCAGGGATAAATGAAGAGTTCTTACCTCATCCGAAGTTGTGAGACTTCGAAGCCTAAAGAAGAGCGTCAGAAGTTCAGTTTATTTGTTCGAGTATTGACGCTTTCTCTGGATGTTGAAGATGGAACCAGCCTGTGATCTCAATGGGGAAAGAGTCACTCGTCTGTATGTCGATATTGAAGGAAAGTTCTATCAGCGATAAGGGGAGAGAGGGGAATCAGAAGGAGAGAAGGAGAAGAAGAAAAGGGGAAGAACATGAAGCATGATGGGGTGAAGACGGACCGTGAAGGAGAAGAAGGTGGAGAGGCAGGAGATGGATGCCTTGAGGAGAGACCTGCGTGGTCTTTTTAAAGGGGAAAAAGGGGAAGATTCGAGAGGGTGGTCGGTTAGAGATCGACGAGAGAGGTAGGAGAAGGCGGGTGGTTCCGCGATGGGTGGTTCGGAGGGGTGTGATGGAGAAGAGGGTCGGGCCATGGAGGAGAGAGAGGGTTGAAAGAGATGGAGGGGGCGGCTGGAAGCCATCCGAGAAGAGGGTTTCATGAAGAAGAAAATGGGAAAAATCGGTCGAGAGAGGGTTTTTTGAGAAGGGACGAAGCTTGTGTGTGAAGCTCTGTTTATAAAATTTTTCCGATTTTCCAAAAAGAGGCTCTTTCAAAAAGTTTTTTTATAAAAAAGTGTTTTTAAAATGATTTTGAAAGCAAAATTGACTTAAAAGGTTTTAAACTCATTCATTTTTCTTGAAATTTTCTATTTCTTTGGTTTTTGTTTTATTTCTCAATTTTTTTGTATTTTTAGAATAAAATCCTAAAGTTTGTGAGAAATAAAGATTTAAAACTGATTTTTTTGTATTTTTTGCAAAGATATTTACAAAAGAGAGTTTTCTGAGAATTCGGGTTTTTATTTTTGAAATTTTTCTCAAAGAGGGGATCGGATCCGATTTTGATCAAAGTTGGGTCAGAGCTAAGACTTTGGGTTTGAATTCTTAATGGATCCAAGGGATGAATGAAATTTTTGGTTAAAATTTACCCGATTATTCAGAGGGCGGAGGTCAGGGGCAAAAAGGTCATTTTTGGATTTTTGGAAAATTTGGGGTGTTCACACATCCCCCTTTACATAGCTTTTACAGTAACATTTCTCGCATTTTTTGCATATCCCCTGTGCACCATTTTCCATTATTTTTGCTGTCCTACAGTAACACCACTGCGTCTTCATCATCTCGGCACCACCTGGCACATCTTGCAGTATGTCTGCTATATGCTGCACCCGCTTCAGCTTCAAACCTTGCACACCATGTCACTCTGCACTATTCAATAGCACAAGCCACAGCAGCACCTTGCTGCGCCAGCCCCTATGCCCCACCCATGTTATGCCCCATATATAGAAGTTTAGCACTCACTGTAGCAGAATAGTACCCATCTACAGGTCCTACATTAGCTCCAGCACCTTCACATCACCTGTCATACACAGCATTTTCCGCTGTTGCAATTCTTCTTCTCTTCTAGCTAGTATTTATATTTTCTGTTGCTGTGCCTATAGATCCATCCTTCTCATTACATGCCTTTCCTTCATTGCACCTACCTGCACTTGCAGCTAAAACCTCTGTCAATTATATTTCACATCTCTTGTATATCCCTAGATGGCCACCTATACGCATGTCCCCACCTTCTCACTGTTACATGTCCCCTGCACATCTGCGAACACCCCAAATTTTTCAAAATCTTTTAAATATTCCCCTTTTGCCCCTAAATTCATTTTTTGAGTAAATAATTCATTTTAAATCTAAATTCTGGTTCATTTCTCAAGTTTTATTAAAATTAAATTCATTTTATATGTTTAAATTGATTTTGGATCTGGATCCATTGCCCAGATCCAAATCTGAATCTCCTTGTTCAAATTTTAAATTAAATTTACAGAAAAATAATAATAAAAAAAAATATAGTTTGTAAATAGCTCGGACAGTCCATCCGACATCCGTTTGGATCCATCACATTGTATTTCTCGATTCGAGTTTTAAAACTCGAACATTTTCTCAAAAACGAGGACCCAAACCCATTTTTTGAAGAATTTTTTTTAAAATAGCCTGGAAAACCTTCTTTTGTAAATATTTCTCAAAAATACAAAAAATTAGGGTTTAATCTTTGTTTTCTCGTAAAAATCCTAGATTTTATTTCAAAAATACAAAAAAATAGAAAAATAACACGAAAAGCAAAAAAATCAGAAAAACTACGAGAAAAATAAGTAGGTTTTGAAGGGTTTTTTTTTTTGCCAAAAACCTCATCTTGAGCCATTTTACAAAAATTTTAAAAAGAGGGAATCCTTGTTCTGGAAATTTGAGAAAGGTCGAACGGCCATCTCCCGCGCACTATCCCCTCTCAATTCCCACCATTGATCTTCAAACAAACTCCTTCTCCCTCAACCCCTCATCTGCAACCACCTCCCCTTCTCGAAACCTCCCTTTGCTCTTTAAAAAGAGAGCACGCGGGAGGGAGAGGGGGTCGGTCTCTTACCTCTCCACCGAGGATCCATTCTTCTTCATACTTTCCTCTTATTCCTTCGGTTCCTCCATTTTGATCAAGGCCGACCGATCTTCGCAGGGGTCAAATTTTGTTTTCTCTCCCGTTGATGTCTTTTCCTCTGAATCACTAAAGCGGATTCCTCTCTCAGAACTCTTACAAGCAAGAAAGTCCGCTCTTCCCTTTCGGTTTTCTTCTCGATCGACAGAAGGAAGCCAGACTCACAGCCATAAATCAAGGTAAATAATTACTTCATCCCCTTCTTTACTACTTTGTAGACTTATGTCTTGAGCATTTCTTTTATCTTCTTGATTTCCTTGCTTGCTTTTCTTTTATGCACATTGTGATTTCTTCCCGTCATTTTCCATTATCGCCAAAAGCATGGTATGCGACATCAATCTGCCTACAAGCAGCATTGATATGCATAGTGCAACAGAAATCTCAGCCCCTTTGTTGGCTACATCCCCTTTTTTTACACTATTGAATTTTCTTTGGTTCTTTGACCAAGTATCCGTTGATACTCGATTTTCTTATTTTCTTATATGATTTCACGTTTATGCTTTTTCATGTGCACTCTGATTCCCTGCTCACATCGAATCCCCCTTTTTTTTTTTCTCTCCTTTCTTTTACATGCGAGTATGTGTTGGAGTTCATTCACGGCATCCCCCCTTTTTTTTTATATACCTCAGTTTCGGTTACCTTCTAACCAGTCGGCTGATAGTATTGGCAATTTATGTTTTCCTGAGTTGCATTTCTGCAGATGGCAACTTGAATCTGCTAATTCATTTTGTAAATTACCTTTTCTGAGATCACGCTTCTACAACTCGTGATGGGGAGATATCCTTCAATTAGGTCACTCTGTTGATTATATATCCTATAGTTTTAAAGATGTTGCTTCAATTAGGTCCCCATCTTATTCTGCATTTTCATACAAAGGCCCCACAACACCCAAAACCAATTGGTGCTGTTGATACAAAGGGTTCTATGAAATCACCGTTGGATGATCCATCGCATGCTTCCACTACATTTGTTAATGTTCCTGCCCCTGGCGATCCAGAGTGAGCCTTTAAAGCCTTCGTGCTAGGTTAATCCAACAGATGGTAACTCAATGGTTTACTATGTCCCTGGCAATGATCCATATGCCTCTGGGTCGTTGATGTCTCCTACTGGACAAGATTTTGGGCAACCTCTTTTTTTTTTTTGACTGGAATGTATTCACAGCCTTTTCACTCTCCTGCTGCTCCTTATGGTACAGATGGTGTGCCATCTTTCTCATGGGATCTCAGACCCCTTGTTGGTAATGGTCTGAATAGACCTACCGGATTTGGTAATTCTAAATCAAAAGCAATTGGGAACACACCCACACACACTCATTGTGCGTAGCATATGGTATCATCCCCTCCCGTCTTATCCTCAGCAAGAGTAATTTTTGTTCAATAATGGTGTCATCAAAAGATCACACTACTCCATGCTAACTGAAGTTGAAGCCACAACATCAAATTCTGGGACCAAAATAATTCTGGAAGGTTTTGAATCTGTATGTCACGACAAGCTGGAAAAAAAAAATGGCTATCAAAATGTTATCAATCGATTCCGATCAATGGAAGAGAGAGGAGATATGAAGAACCATGTAGCCAAAAGAGGTATCTGCTTCAATCCCATGAAATCTATTCTCTTACAGGAGGCATTTGTTCATACGTTGAGGTCTAATCCTCTTTAGAAACACCAGCTCATCAATGTGTTCACTTTCTGCTTTGCCTTATAATTGCTTGAGTTTGTATCTGTGTTACAGCTCATGATTGTGTATATCCTACACTCAAGTTGTCATGGCATTTCTACTGTCTATCTTGTAAGTATTCACTCTCTCTATCTTAAGCTGTATTTTCATGTTGAGCATTCATTCACACTACTTCAATCATTTCACCATTGCACATCACACCCACTTGTTCACTTGCACCCCGCATCTCATCGCTACCTGTTGCATCCACTTTGTCACTGTGTGTTCACATCTGCTATTACATCACCATCTTCATTTTTTTTTTCTCCTTGATGTAGCATTCATTTTAATATGAAGCTGATGTTATGTTAATGTCTGTTAAACTTTCTCCCTTGCAATTCCTTTAGTAATGCATCTGCTGCATTGGAATCCATGCAGATGATATCCACCCCTGCACTTTCTTCGCAGTCACACGCTGAAATCTGAGCAGCCCCTGTTTTTGTCACTGTCTCTGTTCCTGCTACATGCAACATTTTACATTCCATTTTTTTTAACATATGTGTTTTATTCTCTGCAATATGTGCATCTACTTGCATACACCCTTGCCACCTCTTTTTTTTTTTACCTGCCACCATGTATGCACAAAATCACACAAGCATTCACTGCTATATCCACTCACTCCCTGCAACTACCACCATACCAGCACCAGCCAGTATCCCAACCTACTCACTTCATTCTGCTGTGACATCCATAGTAACATTATTATTACAGCATAACCTCCATGTAACCTATGTGCCTCCTTCACCCTACATTTCTGCACATTGCTCAGCACAACATTGCGTCATCTTCATCCTCTTCATATCATACTTCACCACTTTGTTTACATGGTTTCCAGCATGATTAATTGTTCTTTATTTACATGCTTATATCCAGGCACATTAGATAGCAATAACAGGTTATTGGTCCAGTTCATGGTATATCACTCATAACGAGAACCTCTGTTAGCTTTATGTTTTTATAAACTGCTAGAAATACTTGATATTATCACAGTCCTGCCAACGTCTTGATCAATTACTGAAATTGCTGCCTTTGTGGAAATCGTTTGCCACACTTTCACTGTTACTATTATCCCTGTTGTGATTCCATATACACCCCCCCCTTAATCAGTCATAACCTTCATGCATACACAGTCCCTATTTTTATCATGTTTAGGTGAATACTAGCCTGAGATATCATATACATGTACATACACTTCATCATTGACATAAGTATGGGTCTTTCATCAATATATTATGTAAATTCTCTCATTAATGTGAGACGCTAATATTATTATCCTAATGCAGAGTATATACATGAAGCTTTCTATCAGTTGTGTTGTAAATTCAAGATTATGTCTTGTAAGACCTCCTTCTATATACATCTTTGCTAACTTGTATTTTGCAGGAATTAGGTAATTTTCCTCTTAATTTAGGAGTTTAAAATTTAAATCAAGAATCTGTGATAGCTAGATATCAATGAGAATTATTAGATTAGAATGTATGAGCATTTTCATGAAAATTATTTGTTCCATATTATTTCTCTTTTTCCAAAATTTCATAAATGAGAACACGAATGACACGTGCACCATTTCGTAAGAGGTAAATTAATCCTAAGTTGATGATTTACACCAACGGCCATAGTCGGGATGTAAACAAAACTTAGGATTTTTATCTTTTACGAAATAAACACTGGATCCATTTTCAAAATTAATCATATTTCCTTAAATATTTTCTTCTTTTATTAGAATTTAACTTAAAATTGACTCAAAATATATACCAATGGCCATAGTCAGGGTATATTGAGAGTTAATTTCATTTTAAATTCTATAAAAGCACCAAATGTATTTTATTCTTCTCTTGAATTTAAATATAGATTATTATGTAATACATTCAATGACCATAGTCAAGGATGTATTATATTTTCAATCTTGTTTTAATTCATCCAAAGAATGAAATAGCTTTTCAAAATCCAATTTCAAATTCTTTAAATTCATTCATCATTTAGGATGAAACTGCATCATATTTTCAAAATTACTTTTTTCAAAACTCCAAGTGATGTAAATATCTTCTTCAATCAATCTTCAATTCTATTCATCTTTTTCAATCCTATTTCATTTTCCATCTCAGAGTCCAATTTAACTTTGAGATTTCAAATTCAATTCATATTCAAAATTTCCAATTCAAATTCATTTTTAAAGTTCAATTTTACTTTGAAATTTCAAATTCATTTTTTTCAAAAGCTCCAATCAAACTCAAAGTTCAATTCAAACTTTGAGATTCTTGATTCATTTCAAGCTTCAAATCCAAGGTCTAAATTGACTTTGTGATTCATCTGTATATTCAAAATTCAATTTCTAAAATTCCTTTTCCCAAATTCAAATCAGACTTAGAAATTCTTGATTCATCTTCTGAATTTAAATCCAAATCCACTTTTAGGATCCAGGATTCAACACTCAAAATGGATCTCAGACTTCAGATCCAATCCCTCTTTAAGATCCAGACCCCAATTTCACTTTGGATCTTAGACTTCAGATCCAAATCCATTCTAGGATCCAGAACCTAACTCTACATTGGATCTTAGACTTCAGATCCAAATCCATTTTTAGGATCCAGAACCTAACTCTATATTGGATCTTAGACTTTAGATCCAAATCCATTCTAGGATCCAGAACCATACTCTACATTGGATCTCAGACATCAGATCCACTCTATTTTAGGATCCAGAACCCAAGTCCATCTTGGATTCCAAATCTCGGATCCCATTCTGTTTAGGATCCGGAATCCAATTCCAATTCTAGATTTTAATTCCATTTTCGGATCTAATCTGAATCTCTTAAATCCATTTCTATCCTTATATACCATCCGGATTTCTCAGATCCATTCCAAATTTCCAACTTCAGAAATCTAAATTCAATTCCATCTCAAGTATTCATTTCTTTTCCTAAATTCAAGTTCAAAACTCAAAGTTTATTTCCGATTTTGAAATTCCACTTTCTTTCATTTCAAAGCTTCAAATCTTTCTCTTCAAAATCAATATTTATTTCCCAACTCTGAAAACTTAGAACTTCTCTGATCTATCTCAAGTTCTAAAGTTAAATTCAAATATTTCTTCATTCCCTTACCAAATTCATCTCAGAATACTTAGAAATTTCCAAAACATCTTTGAAAAGAGCATACATCCTTACATTGCACAAGCATGATTCTTTATGCATTTAGAGTTAGATTAAATTCTTAGATTATATTTAGGCAAAGCAAAAGGCATAGATTCGATCCTTGGTTTGATTACCCCTGGTAAAGGCGCCAGGAACGGTCGAACCTCATACCGACGAACGAATCCTGTCTCTCCATTTTTCCCGCAATATTTTCAAAACGGAGGCGAGTTATTTTCTAAATATTTTTTCAAATAAAGGTCAAGTGAGACCGCGCAAAAGATTTCCTCTTCTCTCTCTCTTTCTTTCTTTTCTCTTCTCTCTTTATTTTCCTTCTTTTTATTTTCTTCCCTTCAAAAAGGAGGAAAATAGAGGTCGAAAAAGGAAAAGAGAAGGAAGAGAGAGAAACAACGAAAGAGGAAAATTTTGCGATGATCACAACATCATCAATACCCAGCTGCAGCATCTGTGGCATTTTCCCAATTGCCACCATTATCATACCTTCGCTTAACTACACTATGTACACTTCTCAATACTTTCCCAGCAAATAACCCATCACCTACAAACTGCTTCTGCTTCAACCCCCACATAATCATAACCACCTGCCCAACCCATCTACTTTATTATACATTCTTAACTAATTATCTGTATTCAGCCTGCTAAGTACATAAGCACCTATGGCTGTTTAGTCCATGCCACAACCCCTTGAGCACACCAATCCATGACATATTACAGTAGAATGGGAAATTATATTAGTGAGTCAAGTAGTTATCTATACTTACCCCAAGTTCGATACTTGTGCATCCACTGAATATAGGTCTGCTACTGCACCTCTATTATCACATCTGACACTGATTTTCCATAAAATTTGCATATAGTATTATGTAAACTGTTGCACTTGCATGTCAGTTACTATCTCTTACATTTTATGATGGTAGATATTGGCTACTTACCCCACATCCTGTAAAATTAATATTGCCTATACAGTGTCCCTCCACATTCACCACTTCACCTATATATATATATATATATATATATATATATATATATAAATATATATATATATATATATAATGTATATATATAATCATATTTATATATACCTATATGTATATAGATATACGTATATGCATATGTATGCATGTATATATGTACATAAATACATATGAGTTTCATGTTTCCACAATTTAGATCTTAAATACCATGGCATGTGAGCATTTTTTCCATTAATACCCATATGACATGTGCAATTTTTTTCCATTCTTCATATTAACCCAGTTTGTTTTGCAGGAAATATGTGGAAAATGTCATCATTTGGAGTTGTAAATTCAATTTTATATGTTATAATAAGTTAGGTCTTAATGAGAATTTACATTTCTTGTTTTAGATAGAATGAATGAGCATAGTGATGTCACAAATTGCTTGTTTTCATGTTTTTTATCTTTATCTCACAAACGGGAACACGAATGGCACGTGCACCATTTCGTAAGAGGTAATTAATCCTAAGTTGATGATTTACATCAATGGCCATAGTCAGGATGTAAACAAAACTTAGTATTTTTATCTTTTATAAAATAACACTGGATCCTTTTCAAATTTCATCATATTTTCCTTAAATATTTTCTTCTTTTATCAGAGTTTAACTTAAAATTAACTGAAAATATATATCAATGACCATAGTCAGGGTATATTGAGGGTTAATTTCATTTTAAACTCTATAAAAGCACCGAACATGTGTTTTATTCTTCACTTGAATTTAAATGTGATTATTATATAATACATTCAATGACCATAGTCAGGAGTGTATTATATCATTAATCTTATTTACATTCATTTAAAGAAAGAAATATGATTTTCAAATCCAATTTCAAAATTATTTAAATTCATTCATCATTTAGGATAGAATTGCATCATATTTTTAAATTTCTTTTTCGAAAATCCGAGTGATTTCCTTCAGATATCTTCTTTACTTCTCAAATCAATTTTTAACTCTTGTAAATTCAAATACCATTTTCAGATTCTAAATTCAAAGTCCAATTTGACTTTGAAATTCATTTGTATATCCAAAATTTAAAATTCTAATTCAAATCAAATTTCAAAGTTCAATTTAACTTTGAAATTCCTGATCCATCTTCTGATTCAAAATTCAAATTCAAGGTCCAAATTGACTTTGAAATTCATTTGTATATTCAAAATTCAATTTATAAAATTCAAATCAAATTTCAAAGTTCCATTCAACTTTGGAAATTCTAAAGTCATTTTCAAATTCAAATTCAAATTTAACTCAAAAATCTCAAATTCAATTTCAGAGTTCAAACTTTGAAATCTCTGATTCATCTTCTAAATTTTAAACTTCAAAATCTATTTTTTTAGGACCTAGATTCCGGATCCAATCCAATCTTGGATCTCAAACTTCAGATCCAATTCCACTTTAGGATCCAGAATTCAATTTCACCTTGGATCTCAGACTTCAAATCAAATTCCATTTTAGGATCCAGAATCCAATTTCACTTTGGATCTCAGACTTCAGATCCAATTTCATTTTAGGATCCAGAATCCAATTTCACTTTGGATCTCAGACTTCAGATCCAAAATCCATCTTAGGATCCAGAATCCAACTTCACCTTTTATCTCAGATTCAAATCCAAAACCCATTTTAGGATCCAGAATCCAATTCCACTTTGGATCTCAGATTTCAGATCCAAATTCCATTCTAAAATTTTGGATCAAAATCTATCTTAAATCTCAGATTTCAGATTCAAATTTCATCTTGGGATTCAGATTGTGGATTCAAATTCTATCCTGATTTCCGAATTTCAAATCCAATTCCACTTTCAAATCCCATCTGGACTTCTTAAATATATTTCTATTTTTTCCATTTGGATTGCTCAAGTCCAAATTTCATCCTGATTTCAATCTTAAATCTAGTATTCAATTCCACTTCGAAATATTCATTTCCTCTTCTAAATCCAAGTCTAAAATTCAAATTCAAAATCCATTTCTGACTCTGAAATTTCCTATTCTCTTCCTTTTATCTCAACTTCAAAATCATTCTTTTCAAATTCAAAGATTTATTTTCCCAACTCTGATCATTTCAAAGACTTAGAACTTCAAAATATCCTTCATAATCTATCTCAAGTTCTAAGATTAGATTCTACCATTCAGAAACCATTTCTTCACTTTTTTATCAAATCCATCTCAAAAAACATGGAAATTTTCAAAACATTTTTCTCAAAAGAGCGTACATCCTTGCATTGCATAAGCATGATTCTTTGTGCATTTAGACTTAAGATAAATTCTTAGATAATATTTAGGCAAAGCAAAAAGTCATAGATTTGATCCTTGGTTCGATTACCCCTGGTAAAGGCGCTAGGAACGGTCGAACCTCGTACCGACGAGCGAATCCCGTCTCTCCATTTTCCCGCAATATATTTCAAAACGGAGGCGAGTAATTTTCTAAATATTTTTCAAATAAAGGTCAAGTGAGACCCCGCAAAAGAATTCCTCTTCTCTTTTCTTTTTTTTTCTCTTCTCTCTTTTATTTTTCTCCCTCCAAAAAAAGGAGGAAATAGAGGTCGGAAAGGAAAAGAGAAGGAAGAGAGAGAATATAAGAGAGGAAAAATTTTGCGATGATCACAAGCACAGAGGCCCTCGATCAAGCGGTTCAGCAGATTGTGCGGAGTGCCCGGATAATTGCACATTCGGCACCTCCTTGTGGGAGATGTGACCAGTATCACGCGGGACAAATCTGTCATCGTGTTTTGAGCGTATGCCCCTACTGTGGTCTCAGGGGGCATATTGAGATTGAGTGTCAGCGCAAGTTGGGCGATGAACTCGCGATGGGTAACGCTGAGATTGAAGAGAACAAGGCTTTTGAGGGCGGTTAGACACAGTCAGCGGTTGACCCATTGGGAGATGCACAAGTTGCACCAGGTTCTCCTGAGTACACGCCAGCTTCCTACTCTCGATCTGTTTCTCCCCAGTACACGCTAGCTTTACCTCCGTAGTCTCAGGCAGTGAGTCCTCCTGTGTACACACCTTCTTCTCCTCCTCGTCTGGTGCAGAGACTATACGGGAATCGGAACACCTACCGCAACTACTACACTCGTAGGCAGCGGTGATCTTGTTGGTTAAGATGTGAACATGTGTGGTTGGAAAACTGAGTCAGTGTTCATTTTGTAGACCTGCGTTGTTTTTGTTTTGTTGCAGAGGTTTATGCATTGTAACTCTGTTGTACAAGGGTAATTTTGGCTTGTACTGGATATATGTATGCTTTTCTTATTTCATAAAATGAAATGATGTTTGACTTGTCTCTTTGCTAATATGAGTGTTCTTTTTGTTTAAGATGGCTTGGCGTGAGAGTTGTGATCATATCATGGACACTTTGAGCAACCTGGTCGAGGTTGTGGGCAGGCAGGCCGAGGCCATGCGTGCTATGGGGGAGAACATGCGAGCCTCCTAGGAATGAGAGACTCTGGTTCCTACTCCCTCTCCAGTTCCAGCGACAGCCGTGCCCTACAAGAAGTTCATGGCTATGAACCCTCTGTCGTTTGATGGGAAGTCTACACCTGAGGCATCCAAGGACTGGATACGAGAGATTGAGCGGATCTTTTGTGTGCTGCAGGTCAACGACGACAGAAAGGTAGACTTTGGCACGTATCCGCTCCGGAAGGATGCCGAGAGGTGGTGGGCGACCACCTTGGATGTCAAGTTCGTAGGCGGAGCAGTCACGTGGGAGCAGTTCATAGAGGCTTTCTACGCGGCCTACTTCCCGACCCACGAGCGTAGCCAAAAAATGCAGGAGTTCCTAGACCTTCAGCAGGAGAACTCTACTTTGCCGGACTACATCACGAGGTTCAGAAGCCTGGAGCGCTTCTGCCCTCACATGTACGTGACCGAGAAGGAACAAGCAATGAAGTTTGCTCGCAGTTTGAAGTTAGCCCTACGTCTGAGAGTGTTCTTGCGTGCTCCTTCGACTCTTGAGGAAGCACTGAAGATGACTATACTTCTGGAGTAGGATTGGACAGAATCCCAGAAGACTTCGCAGTCCAAAGGTAACCAGCAACAGCAAGGCCAAAAAAGTTGGCCTAAGAAGCATTCATTTCAGCAGAATTCATGTGGAAAGAAGTCTGCTCCGCCAGCAAAGAGGAACTGCAACAACAACAACCGACAACGACAGAATCGTCAGCCCCAGCAACAGCAAAGACAGGTGGTGGCAACATCGGGTTGCCCAAAATGTCGGATGGATCATCCTGGTCGACCATGTCCATGGGACCTCGGAGGATGTATCTATTATGGCAAGATGGGCCACTACATCAAGGATTGTCGGAAGAAGCAATCCGATGATCTAAGGAGGAACACGCCAGGAACGTCGCAGCCAGCACCTCAGCGACCTCCTCAACAGCAGCAACAACCTTAATCGTACCCGCCGCAACAATCTTCCCAGCAGAAGACGGGTAACCAGAGGACGGTGGCAGGGCGTGCCTACATAGCCACTATCGAGCAAGTGACCAAGGGAGAGTTGGTCTAATGTACTATTTCATTCGCTGGTCATGCAACTTTTACCTTGTTTGACTATGGTGCTTCGCATTCTTTCATAGCTTCATGATTTTTTAGTTCTTTACCTATGTCTGTCGTGTTATTGAATTATCCGTTGGAAGTTCGTACGCCAACTGGTGATCAGTCTCTCTGTACTTTGTACATTCCGAGCGTAGAGGTGTTAGTGGCAAGTCAGAGCTTGCCAGCAGACTTAATCTTGCTAGACATGATGGAGTTTGATGTCATTCTAGGCATGGATTGGTTATTTGAGTATTATGCTCAAGTTCTGTGCAGAGAAGGTAAGGTGGTGTTGTACCCTCCTGATCGTCCAGTTTTGGAGATCAGCCTTGCTCGACCCATTCGAGACAGTCGTATGATTTCGTCATTTAAAGTTCAGAAATATCTGCGGAATGGAGGTACTGCATTCTTAGTCAGTATCGCCCCAGTTGACTTGGTGTTGACCCCTATCGAGGATCTTGAAGTAGTTCGGGAGTTCCCCGATGTGTTTCCTAAGGAACTGCCTGGATTACCTTCAAAACGTGAGATCGAGTTTTGTATTGAGTTGTTACCTGGAACGACTCCGATCTCAAAGGCACCGTATCGTATGGCTCCAACAGAACTCAAAGAACTGAAGCGTCAGTTGGAAGAGTTGATGGAGCAAGGGTTTATCAGAAATAGTGCATCGCCATGAGGTGCACCTGTTTTGTTCGTGAAGAAGAAAGACGGATCCCTGAGGTTGTGCATTGATTACAGAATGCTCAACCAAGCGACGATTAAGAATAAGTATCCGTTGCCAAGAATAGAAGATCTCTTTGATCAGTTGTAGAGAGCGAAGATATTCTTGAAGATCGACCTCAGATCGGGTTATCATCAACTCCGGATCAGAGAAGAAGATGTCTCGAAGACAACTTTTCAAACTAGGTACGGGTTATACGAGTTCGTTGTGATGCCTTTTGGGCTCACAAATGCACCAGCAACATTCATGGATTTGATGGATCGTATTTTCCATCCGTTCGTGATTGTGTTCATCGATGACATCTTGATCTACTCAGAGACCCCTGAGCAGCACCGAGAGCATCTGCGTATTGTGTTGGAAGTACTTCGAGAGCACAGATTGTTCGCCAAGTTCTCCAAGTGAGAGTTTTGGCTTCGGCGAGTCATGTTTTTGGGTCATGTGATATCCAGTGATGGTGTGTCAGTTGATCTAGCGAAGGTCGAAGCAGTGTTGGACTGGAAGCAGCCTCAGTCTGTTACAGATATTCGCAACTTTCTCGGGTTAGCTGGGTATTATCGGGGTTTCATTCAAGACTTCTCCAAGATTGTGCTTCCATTGATGAAGCTTTTGTGTAAGGGAGTCAAGTTCGAGTGGACTGACTCTTGCGAAGAGAGTTTCCAGATTCTAAAGACGAAGCTGACTACCTCTCCGGTGTTAGCTTTACCTTCTGGTAGAGGCGGTTTTGTGCTATACACAGACACCTTGGGTACAGGATTGGGATGTGTGCTCATGCAGCACGGTCGTGTTATTGCGTATGCTTCACGACAACTGAAGATTCACGAAAGGAATTACCCGACTCATGATTTGGAGTTAGCAGTTGTGGTGTTTGCCTTGAAGTCCTGGCGACATTATCTGTACGAAGATATATTCGAGGTCTTTTCTGACCATATCTCAAGTATTTATTTTCCCAGAGGGAATTGAATATGAGACAGCGTCGTTGGCTCGAGTTTATCAAAGATTATGAGTTTACGTTGTCTTACCACCCTCGTAAGGCGAACATCGTTGCAGATGCGCTTAGTCACAAATCGAACAGTGTTCTGGCTAGTCTTGTGTGGAGCCAGAAGTTGATCGAAGATTTCGTGGCTTGGAAGCCATTCACGATCGGAGGCAGAACGATCAGATTATCTGGGTTGGCCATTCGATCAGAATTCTTGACTAAGGTTATTGAGGCGCAGAAGCAAAACACTCAATATCAGAAGTTTGTCGACCAAGCTCGTGAAGAGGGCTCAGTCTTTCGCATTGACGACAGCGGTTGTATCTGCATGAAGGATCGACTTTGGGTGCCAAATGACCCTGAGTTGAGGAAGGAGATTCTTGATGAGGCATATCTGTCGAAGTACACCGTCCATCCTGGTGGTACTAAGATGTTTAAGGATCTTCAACAAAGGTATTGGTGGAACGGGATGAAGTGTGAAGTCGCAGCATATGTTTCGAGGTGTTTGACTTGTCAGCAAATCAAGATCGAGCACCAACGTCCCGATGGTTCCATGCAAAGGATTGAGATTCCTCAGTGGAAATGGGAGGATATCACGATGGATTTCGTGGTAGGGTTACCGCGAACCAGGCAAAGCATGATGTGATATGGGTGATTGTGCACAGACTCACCAAGTCTGCTCACTTCTTACCTATCCGGATCAGTCAGCCACTTGAGAGCTTAGCAGACTTATATATCTGAGAGATTGTATGGTTACATGGCGTACCTACATCTATCATTTCGGATTGTGATCCCAGATTCACATCGCGACTGTGGGGATAGTTATAATCAGCTTTGGGGAGGAAGCTGAAGTTAAGTACAACTTTTCACCCTCAGACTGATGGCCAGTCAGAGAGGATGATTCAGACGTTACGAGCTTATATGCTCGACTGAAAGGGTGATTGGGATTTGCACTTGTGTTTGGTCGAGTTTGCTTACAACAAAAGTTATCATGCTAGTATCGGTATGGCTCCATATGAGGCTTTGTACGGGAGGCCTTGCCGATCACTGTCATATTGGGACGATATCAGCGATCGATCCAGTGAACCGCCGATTGTTCTTCAACACTACACTCAGCAAGTGCAGAAGATCCGAGAGTGTCTGAAAGCAGCCCAGGACAGACAGAAGAGTTACGCCAATAAGAGACGGCGAGAGCTTTAGTTTGATGTGGACAACATGGTTTTTGTGAAAGTATCACCGACAAACAACGTCTTTCGTTTCAGAAAGAAAGGAAAGTTGAGTCCTAGATACGTTAGGCCGTTCAGGATACTTGAGAGGATCGGTGGAGCAGCCTATCGGATAGAGCAGCCTATCGGATAGAGCTACCGCAGCAGTATGCTCAAATTCATAATGTTTTTCATGTGTCGATGCTGAGGAAGTACATTCCTGACCCATCACACGTCATCCGATAGGAAGATGTCGAAGTACAAGAGGACTTAACTGTGGCTGAGAGACCTGTTGAGATCGTTGATCGTCGTGATCAAGTTCTGCATACCAAGACCATCCCGTTGGTTAAGGTACGGTGGCAACACTATGGCATCGAAGAATGCACATGGGAGCCAGAGGCCAGTATGAGGGAGAAATAGCCTGATCTTTTTGTAGCCTAGCGTTCGTGATTTTGCGAACGAAATCCCCTTTTAGGAGGGAATGATGTAAGCCCCACTATTTTTCTAAAGAATTTTAATTGATATATATTTCTATTGTTGGGAAATTTCTTGTTTCAGCACGAGCATTGCTCGTAAATTTGACATTTATCGCTTTTTGAGGTTCTGAATCGCGTAGATTCGCTCTATGAGGTGATTCGGGGTAAATCGTGAGGAATCAAACCTCAATACTTGTAGATTAGATTTATATCATATTCATTTGTGTTCGCTTCGAATTTGGAGCCTAAACGAGAAAATATCTTGTTATTTCATGTATTTTGGCAAAAATGGTATATCGGTAATTATGAGTCATACCGAGGCCCAATTTTGTTGAAATTGGGGAATTAAATATATTTTATTATAATTTAAACTTTAATTCATGAAATGTAATTTAAAAAAAAAAGTTTTTAAATTAATTTAAACATGTCCATTTAAATAACCATTGAATGGGGTTTTCGAAAATATTTTACAGTGGGTTGGTTTTGGGCATTTAGAAAACATTTGGCATGGGCTCCACCTCAACCCATGTCATTTTGAGGGTTTATAAAAATATATTTTTACAAAAAAACTCTTTTCAAAAGAGGATTTTGAAAAGTAGGCAAAATCCAAGTTTGGGGGCCTTGAAAAGGCATTTTCAAAAGTTAGTGGGCTCAGCCCACGTTTTGAGGAGGTAGGCTGGGCGCCCTTAGGGGGTAGCCCCTACCATTTTAAAAAAAAATAAATATAAAATATAGATTTTTTAGAAAAAAATGAAAGTCGATTTTTTTTTATGGGAGGTTGACCTTGACCTTGAAAGGTCAAGGCCAACCACTCCCCTTAAATTAAAAGGTGTGGTTGGGACCACCCTTGACCCCCCCTTTTAGGGTTCATAGGGCTAGGGTGGGGCGTGGGAGAGGAAGACCACCCATCTTCCCTCCTTCACTCCCCACCACCCATCTCTTTTCTCCCCTTTTTAAGCAAGGGAAGGGAAGAGAGAGAGGGTCGACACCCTCTCTCTTATTCCTCTCTTCTTCCTCTCTTCTCTATCCTTCCCTCACATTTCTGCAGCTCCAGCTGAGCCACCCCAGCACCAAGGTGAGTCTCCCCTCCCCTACGTTTTCAGCTTTTCTTTGGTTTAGCTTTTGGTTTGGGCAAAGGCCCCAAACAAAAATTTCTTTTCCTTTGTTGATTCGTGGGAGGTTGGGAACCCACACAACATGCTGGGAAAATCTTTATTTTCCCCTCCCCTTCGTTTTAAAATTCGTTTCATGGATGTTCTCTTTTTGATTTTTTTTTTGTTATGCCATGTTCGTTTCTTTTCTCAATATGGGTGGAACGCCCCTTTTGGGGCTGGTGCTTGGTAGGACGCTAGGCTGAGCCTTTCCATGGCCAGCCCAGGTCCTTTGGGTGGCCCTGCTGGGCCCACAGTATGTGGGCTGGGTCCGTTACAGACCCTGCAACGAGCTCCCGGACTAACTGTAAACACCCCAAATTTTCACTCACCTTGACATCGCCCTCAATCGGCACATTTCAGTTCTCTAGAAGCAATGAAGGGCAAAATGGTCGTTTTCCGAGATTGAACCTTACAGAAAGTCCAAAATTTCATTCTTGAGCATCAAAATTTCTATATTTAGGTTCAGAGACATCTTCAAATTGCAAAATTTTAAAATCCTTTTTCTGGACAAAAAGCTAGAATTTCCAAGTCCGAGCTAAGAGTGACATTTCATAGAACATGTCTTTGCATAGCATTGCATCATTTCACTGCATATCATGTCAGTTTGAGATCCAGAACTCCTGATTTTCAAAATTGTCCATCCAGATTTGATTTTTAAACTTTTTCAAATTGATTTTTAAAACCCTCGGTATTCAAAATTACCAAATTTTCCCATTTTACCCCCAGGACTTTGAATTACAAAAATTTTCTCAAGAAAAACAATCTGGATATTTGGATATTGATTTTAAAGATTTTATCTCAAAACTTTTTGCAAAAGATTTTAAATCTCTTTACATTTTTTTTTTTTTTACTTTTATCCATATTTTTGCCTTGAAAAACCAATTTTTCCAAATTCTTGAAAACAAATAATGTTATCTCGTATTTTCAAATAAATGGAGCGGGACTGTTATCGTCGCGAAATTTTTTTCCCCGTCTTCCCTTCCTTGCGGAAGAGAAAAAGAGAGAAACGCTTTCGCGCTTCAAACTTTGACCGGGTTTTGGAAATTGTTTTGAAATTACTCGCCTCCGTTTTAAAAATTGCGGGAAAATCCATGGGATGGGGCTCGACCTGTCGGTACGAGGTTCGACCGTTCCTGCCGCCTTTAACAGGGGTAATCGAACCAAGGACCAAAACTATGCTTGACTTAGTTAAATCATCAAAGTTATGTTCTATCCTAGATGCACAGAGAATTCAGGCATGTGCTATGAGATTTTGGAAAATGCAAGTTGGAAACATGATGTATGCTTGAGAAAACTTTGGAGTTGAAAACATTTCTCAGGAAAGAGGTCAATTTCTCAGGAAACTCTGATGAAAAGACTTGAAATCTCGAGAAAGTTTATAAAGGGAAAATCATGAATGATTGGAAGTCCTGAGAAATGTAAGTAGTTCTTAGGAAAAGTGTGAACATTTGAGAAGGGAAACACTTCTTAGGAAAACTTGGACTTTGAGAGTTTTCTTAGGAAAATGATGGAAATTCATTGGAAATCCCTTGTGGAAAAGGAAAATTAAAACTTGGGAAGTTGAAAACCTGAGAATCTTAACCTTGAAATACTTGGAAATCGATTTTGACTTGGAGAAAGATTGGAAAATTCTTTTGAAGCTCTTAAGAAAATAACATTTTCCAGGGAAAACTGTGGAAAAACTTGTCTTTGGAAAACCGATTTTGAAAAATCCTTAGAGTTTCTTGAGAAATCGATCTCTTGAGAATGAAGTTTTCTTGAGAAAATCTTGAGAAAATCTTGAGAAAATCAATGATTTCATGATGCAAATGACATGAGTGAATGAATGCACTTTGAAAAGATTTTCTAAGAGATTTGTTGGAAAATGTGTGCATTAAGTCAAGATAAATCCTTCACATATTCTGACTGTGGCCATGAATATGTTCAGAATTTAGTTGATTTGATGCACATGATTTTGAAAACTTTGGAATATGATGTGCATTTTAAGATAGCCTAAGAGTGTAGGCTCAATGTGACTAGTAGAAAGATGACGGATCTGGGTCTCGCCCATATTCCGACTAGGGCCGTAAATATGGATTCCACCGAGTTCATCAACTCCCTAAGAGTTGGTGCACGTGCCATTCGTGAACATCCATAGTGCTTTTGAAATAAAATGCATGAATCATATAAGCAGGATATTGCATAAATTCAAACTATATGATATGCATCCTAGTCTAAGCAGGAAATTAACTCTCTTATTCCAAATATTACATTATTACATCACTAAATAAAGGAAATAAAAGAAATTTGCAGACTTCACCTCCTTCTTTTGAATGTCCCTGCCAAACTTGAAATAAGGTTAGCTCAAATATGTGGGTTTTTCCAAAATTTTCCAATAATATTATGAAATTATTGGATTTAATTGGATATAAACCCTATGATCATGCTTCCTTGATATTTGAAATGGTGTAAATGCAGGAAATTCAGTGGAAAACAGTTTGAAATTCGGAATTGGGGTCAAAATGACCAAAATACCCCTAAAATTAAAGTTACACCTTTAAAATCAGGGTTTTTTGAAGGAAAACTTAGTAAAATTGGGATTTCGAAATTCAAATTGAATTCAATGATGATGAAATGCAGTATGACATGCTTCTAAACACATTAGGACTGTAAAATCAGAATTTGACATTTTGCAATTTATCCAAAATAACGAATTTCGCTTGTTTTTCACTTGGATTCGGGTCCTACGGGACCCTGTTTTGGTATTATGGCTAATCCGAACCTCAAATGGATTCCAAATTGCACCAAATTCGGTATGAAGCATCTAAACACTCTGATAAATAGCCTAGAATTCTAAAATGCACGAAATGATATGATTTAAATGCTAAAATTTAAAGAAAGTCCTAAAATGATGGATTTTGCCTATGGATCCGAACCAAATGCAATGCTTAACATGATAATGCAAGATTTACACCATGAAAACTTCTCATATTTTTTAAACTGCTAAAAGACCCTAAATGAAACATTTTTGGTTTTTACAGCCTCAGGATTTGAGCCATGGTGAGTTCAATAACAGAGATTTAGTTCTGACAGAGGTAAAAATCACACTAATCTGATGAAAATGCTAAAGAAATACAAAAAGGCCATGGAAATTTATGAAATTAATCAGAGTTATGCACAACACCTACATGAACAATTTTCATGTTTATGACTTCGGCATTTGATCAACGGAAACACAGATAAAAATATAACTATTTCTGCCTAAACTAACAGAACAGACAAATGTAGCAAAACAGGGGGCTGACAAGAAAAATTTGAAGCAGGGGTCAAAACTGTTCTAAAAATTACAGGTATTAAGATTCAAACAGAGGACATCTCGGACACCACTTTCACTTTTTACAGTTTCGGATTTGGAGTAACACACAAAGATAAACCATAGCCCTAAGTCGATCCAAGATCTCAGATACCCAAATTAGGCTCTGACACGTGTCCCGAACTCTTGGATTTTTGTCAGATATAAAAAAAATCAGAAAAATCTTAAAAAATCATATTAAAAACTAGACATTCGCCCGAGTTCCTAACATCTTTCAGATTGAAAATCGGATCTTCCATAAGGGATATCTTGATTTTACAAGTCGGCAAATGATTTTCAAAACGTATCCCGGGTAACAAAACCCGACTTGCCATTTTGAATGTTTACCACAGTAAACAAATTCAAATGGCTCATTGTCAAAATTTTAGGAACACCTAAGGGCGCATTCCGTGATTTTTTTGGGATTTTTAATAAAAAACAAATGCATGAAATGACGTGTGGACTGACTGAAAAAAACAGAGACCTACTGAAAATAAGCAGAATTGAAATAAAGGCTAAATTAATCCTAATTAATTCATGAAATATGCTAAATGAATGAAATAAAATGCAAATTAAACCTAGCTAACTATATGAATGTTAAAAATCATCAAGGAAGCATAACAAAACATTTTTATATATGTCGTTTTATGAGAATAGCTCAATCCATCCCTCGGATGAGCTCTTTCTTCGAACGACTCCCGATTCGGATTATAGAATCACATCAAGGGGAAAAGAAGTGCACCTTGCTTCGTTACGCAGCGTAGGAGCTTTTGAAAGGGGCAGCTATCACGAGCTTCCTTCGTCCTTCGCTCTGAGCTTCGGATGGTCCACCAAAATCGAGCTCTGTTGGAATCGGATTGGCCACGGCACGAACTTTACTCCACCTTCTTCAATGCGCCAAAGGGGGCATGATTTCCAAGGTTCAAAATCAGATGTTAGGAAGGCTAGGTCGGATTTTCCATGTTCACAAGAGCTAAAAAAAAAAAAAATGATCCCCTCAGGCTCGGCGTGAACCCTTGTTTTTATAAATTTTCTGAATTTTTTTTGAAATTCAAACAGGCTCAATCTGAGCCCTCCATGTGGTGCCATCTCAGGGGGTGCCATCTGAGGGGTTTGAAATTCGAATTTGTCTTCTGCAGGGAGCCCTCAGGTGGCGCCACCTCAAAAGGCTATTTTGATTTTTTGAGAAAAATAAAAAATGGAATTTTTGTGGGTGAGACACCTCAGCAGGGGGAATTTGGAATTTTTCAAAAGTTTGCTTGATTCTCTCTGCAGGGAACTTCCAGATGGCGCCACCTCAGAGGGTGCTCTCTTGGAGTTTGAATTTCAAATTCACTTTTTGTAGGGAGTCCTCAGGTGGCGCCACCTCATGGTGGGCTACCTTTATTAAAAATAAAATAAAAAATAAAAATGGAGCCAAGTGGAGTCCTGGAATGGTGCCACCTCAAAAGGTGTTTGACACATGTCAGAAGGACAGAGCAGTGGGCTCAAAGGGCGCCACCTCAGAGGAATTTGAATTTTGCTTTTTCTGGTGAAAGGAGATCTGGACATGTGGCAGTCCAAGATGGTTCCAAGTGTCAGCCTGCTGGAGGAGGTTCTTCAGATGGCGCCACCTCAGAGGAGAATTCGAATTTCAAATGGAGGTTGGCCCTGGAGGAATGGAGGATGGACATGTGGCGCCACCTCAGGGTGGCTCCTACAATGCCATGTGGCAAGAGGGAGGAAAAAGAGGGCAGTGACATGTGTCTCCTACTTTTCTAAAAAAAAAAAATAGGGAGAGGACATGTGTCCTCTACTTTTTCTGAAGGAGTGAGAAGGAGACATGTGTCACCTTCTTTTTCTGAAAGAAGTAGAGAATGACACGTGGCAGAGGGGAGAGAAGGTGGGCCAAGCCATGTGGCGCCATCTCAGACAGGATGAAAAAGGTAGGAGTTCTTGATTTTCGCCACCTATGGGGATTTTTGAATATTTGAATTCTAGCTTTTCTAAAGAAAGCAGAAAATGACACATGGCACTTGCTTTTTCTGAGGAAATGAGAGCTTGCCATGTGTCCTCTGCAGGAGACACTCCAGATGGCGCCACCTCAGAGGAGACAAGCCTACCTTTTCTGTAGGAATTTAGGAGTGACACATGTCTCCTACTTTTCTGAGAAAAGTAGGGAGAGACATGTGTCAGGCTACTTTTCTAGAAGGAGTAAGAGGTTGACACGTGTCCTCTGCAGGAGACACACTTCAAGTGGCGCCACCTCAGAGAAGACAAGCTCCACTTTTTCTAGACAGGACAACCTATGACACTTGGCATCTCCTGGCAGTCTTGGAATGACACATGGCGCAGGATGGATAGGGTGACATATGGCAGATAATTGGGATGACATGTGGTGGCTTCTGAAGGTAGCCTCACACTGACACGTGGCAGAAGAGGGAAGGTGACATGTGGCACCAACTCTAGGTGAACCCTATGCTGACACATGGCATGTAAATGGGAGGAGAGAGAAAGGACAAGTGGCACCAATCCAGGGGACAAGGCTCCTATATTTTTTGGGTTTTTCAAAATTCAAATTTTTCAAAAGAAAAGCCTGTGTGACACCACCTCAGTGTGGGTCCCACATTGCTTCTTTATTGAAATAAGGATAAAACAACAACTTCTTTTTGGAATTTTCATAAAATCTGGACTAATGGGCAAAACAGGAATTTTGGAAAGAGTTGGCCCTTGTAGGGCGATTTTGTAAAAGAAAGATATTTGAAATTGTCAAAAAAGGCAAAATCTGAGGTGAAGTGACTAAAATCCATATTAAAACTATCCAGATCGTTTTCCTGAGAAGATATTTTGACATTCAGAGCCCTGGGGGTAAAATGGGAAGAATTGATAATTTTGAATGACCCAGGGTTTTGAAATCAATTTTGAAAAGAGTTGAAATTTTAATCTGGATTGAAAATTTTGAAATCAAGAGTTCTGGACCTCGAAATGACATGCTGTGCAGTGCAGTGATTTGAAATGCTCGTGCAATGATATGCAATGTCATGTCTTATGAAATGCAATCTTGAACCAAGACTCTGGAGATGTCTGTCTCCTGTCAGGAGTAAAATCTTGAATATCTGAGATAAAAATAGAGAAATTTTGAGAGTTGCAGATGAAATTTGGACTTTTGCAAGGTTCGAGCTCAGAAAATGACCATTTTGCCCTCCGGCGATTTCAAAGGCTGGATACTGATGCTTTGTGGAAATGTTGGGGAGGTGAGTGAAAATTTGGGGTGTTTACAGGGACCCGCCTTTGAACTAGCATCATACTCAGAATCTCAGGTAAGTTGTTTATTCTCAAGCGGGACCCACCCGAAGTTCGTACCAATTTGCAAATTTTTCTTTTTAATTTCTCAATATTTATTTATTTATCTTAGTTAGTGGGCCCACACACATGTGGCACCCCACTTGAAAAAAAAAAAAGGAGATTTGCAAAAACAAAATAAAACTTTATTTTCAAAAGGATTTTAAAAGTGGATTGAGGTGGCATTTCCATAAAAGCCTCTCATTTATTTCATTATTCATTTTGTTTATTTATTTTATTTTATTTCTTTTATTAATTTGCTTACTTAAAATTGTAAAAGGAAACGGCCCAAATGGCGCCACAGCCATATTTTCAAAAAAAAAAATCATTTAACCCAAAACTTAGGTAAATGAAGCCCATTTTTTTGAAAAAAAGGCAGGAGGCGCCCTTTTGAAAACGGCTACCTTTAAAGCTACGGTTTTAAAAAAAAAATTCAATGAAGGTAACAGATTTTCAAAGGGGAAAGGAAGTTGGATCTTTTGAAAGAGAAGGAAAATCTTTAAAAAGGGGGCCTGGACCGATTGAAGAGGGGGAAAATCGTGATTTTCTTGTCTTCTTGGGTTTTCGCAGGAGATTGCTTTCCAGCAGCAGAGGAAGCAGCAGGTTTTGGTGGTTTCTTCTTCAGCCCATCTTCAGCCACAGCCCAGCCAAGTCTTCATCTTCTTCAGCCCACCTGCAAAAGGAGACATCATTCAGCAAGACGTCCATTCATGCACCTTCTTTCAGCCCACCAACAGGCTGCCATCATCCTTCAGCCGCAGGGCATCTCCAGCAGCTGCCGCACATTCACCTCCACTTCCCTCAGCCACAGCCCAGCGTGAACTCCATCCAACATGAAGGAGCTTTGCATCCTCTTCAGCCCAGCAAAAGAATCAGCCAGCCAAAGTCTTCACCTTCTTCAACCTTCCACCTCCAACGCTTGATTCTCCATCTTCCTTCAGCCCAAGAACAGAGAATCGACCATTATCTGTTGTCTACAAAGTTTCTTTTGATGAAAAGGATCCACAAAACTTCCTATCCATCTTCCTTCAGCTCATTAGAATAGGATTAACCTCCTTATCGTTGGCTGCCGATCGATTGGCGCAGGGAATCTACAAGGTAACGTGTGGTTATGAGTCTACCGTCCATTCATTCCGTTTTACTAAATCGAACCCTGTAGCAGGCTGTTTAGTTGGAGTTAGTGTAAGATGATGGGTCCTTTGAGGTCTCGTTTTTGTTTTTAGCGAGAAAGGCATTTCCTCTGCAATGTTTCCTGTAATTTGGCTCTCAATGATGGTTACTCTATGCACGATTGTCTAGAGTCTTCGTTTAAGTAATAGGTTTCTAGAGGTCGATGCCTGGTCGGTCTTCAGTTGGTGTACATCAGAATGGTATTTGATTAGTAATACATTTAAAGAGTATTTATCAATATCCATAGCCGATAACCTTGATTGGTTATGTAAATCTGAGTTGTAATATTACTGTAATTTATCCTGTTGTCATTTTTTTTACTTGCCTTGTTACCTGTTATTGAAACTCACTTACGTTAGTACCTTAGGCCTTCCCTTTTGCATATGTTTCTTGTTATACATCTTGCTTCCTATTATAATACTCAAGACCTGTAAACATAATATTCCAGAGTATTGTTCATTGTACAGGTATGTTCATGGTTACATTAAAGAGTATCATAAAAAAAAAAAAACAGAATCTGTTATATGGACCGATTGGTCTCAGTTTTTTTTTTTTACTAGAATCTTTTATTCCCTGTAATATGTTTATCATCTTGTCTACATTACTAACTTCTTATATGATTGTAGGGCTACTGTGCCTTTATTAATCTTTATTCCCTTGTCATGCATTTTAGCTATAATAGTTTATTGTTATATACATTTCATTTATTAACTTCCTGTAGCCTATGTTTCCTGTAGCCTATGTGTTCATATTCTCTTACTTACATATCCTTTGTAGCAACCGTAGTAGCTGAATCTGGAAAGGAAATAACTGTTTTCCTGCATTTGTAAAATAAATAGCAAGAGTCAGATGACATAGGTTCTGCATATCGTCCCCCCATTTGCATCATTATTGCATGACAAAAATCCATTACTGCACATTACTTGCTATTGCTCTTATTTTTTTTTTTTTAAAAACACTTTCGTGTCATCATACACATTCATTTAGCCTCCAGGCCACCAGCTGTATACATACCATCATCTCATCTCAATATTCAGAAATAGTTTATCTTTCCCCTATACATTTTGTTTGTAATATATCCATGGGTATATAGGGGTCTTATATATATTTCAGGCAAGCAACCCATTTCTTGATATTCATGATCATTTGCATTAACCTCTTATGTTTTGCCATTGCCCATGTTCCCTTTATTATGCAGGATGTTCTCTATATTTGTTGTATTATAGAGGACACATGGATATGATACATATTTTATTTATTGCATGGACATATCCTACATACTAATAATATGTCTGAAGTTGATTAGATTCCATAAATTTTACATTATCTGTATGTGCAGCAGCCACCACTTACAGTAGCGCTGTTGTATCTCTGCACTTCTCCTTTTCTGCAGCAGGAGTACCCATTCTTGATAATCGGCCATATTCATGGATGGATATTTTAATATCCATTCATGATTTCTTGACCATCTTTTATATGCTTTATTATTGATATATAGAAGAACTCTATACCCATTTTTATTGAAAAATACATTATAGTTTGAGAAATACGGCTGTGTGAAATCACCTACAGAAATTGTATATACCTGTATTTTCCGATTTTACCCATTATATGGAATTTTCCTTTATATGTATATTTTCTTATTATAGGTATGTATATATATCTATATATATATGTATATTCATGTATATCTACCTATATGTATACATATATATGTATATATATATATATACATATATATATATACTTATATATATATCCCTTCATGTGCACTTGTTATCACCTATATTTTTCTTTTCTTTTACTTTTTGTAAATATATCTTCATTATCATATATCATTTATCATAAATTCAGGTATTTCTATATTTACATGTATATCTTCGTTGTATATAGTATATATACCCATTTTCTTGGTTATCTTGTACTAATTTTCATTTTTGCAGGAAAATCTAGAAGATGCTGATTCCTTGGCTCCATTTCATTTTTTTACTTTATGTTAGCAATATAACAATCCAATGTAAACCTTGGAATAAGATTTACTTTTACTGCTTAGATTAGGCCGCATCTCATATAGTTTGATTTCAGTAATATCCTGATTCTATGATGCATATATCTCAATTTTCTAAATTCACCGTGGATGAACACGAATGGCACGTGCACCAACTCTTAGAGAGTTGATGAACTCGGTGGAATCCATATTTACGGCCCTAGTCAGAATATGGACGAGACCCAGATCCATCATCTCTCTACCAGTCACATTGAGCCTACACTCTTAGGCTATCTTGAAAATGAACCTCATATTTCCAATGTTTTCAAAATATTGTGAATTAACTCAAATAAACCCTGAATATATTCATGGCCACAGTCAGAATATGTGAAGGATTTACTTTGGCTTAATCCACATTTTTCAAACAATATTTTCAGAAATCTTTTCAAAAGTGCATTCATTCATTCAAATCATCTGCATCATCTGTTTTTCTCATGATTTTCTCAAGAAATTTTTCACTTCATGGGAATCGATTCCTCAAGAAACTATGATGATATTCGGAGTTGGATTTCCCAAATCAAAGTTTTCCCGTGATTTTCCTTAAAAAGTTATTTTCTTAAGATCCATTTTCAAAAGGAATTTTCATCTTTTTCACAAAATCAAAATCGATTTTCAGATATTTCAAAGATAAAATTCTCAGGATTTCAATTTCCTAAGTTCTAAATTTCCTTCTCTAATGAATTTTCTGATAAATTTTCTGTCCTTTTCTTAAGAAAATTCTCAAAGTTCGAGTTTTCCCAACAAGTGCTTTCCTTTTCAAATGTTCATCTTTTCTCAAGAATTCTTTCCATTTTTCCCGAGATTCTCATTTCTCATAGTTTTCCAAGTCTTTATAAACTTTCTCAAAATTTTCCCGAGATTCTCATTTCTCATAGTTTTCCAAGTCTTTATAAACTTTCTCAAAATTTTCCCGAGATTCTTATTTCCTCATAGTTTTCCAAGTCTTTATAAACTTTCTCAAAATTTTCCCGAGATTCTTATTTCTTCATAGTTTTCCAAGTCTTTATAAACTTTCTCAAGATTTTCCCGAGATTCTCATCTCTTTAAGATTTTCTAAGTCTTTATAAACTTTCCCGAGAATTTCAAACCTTCTTCGTTTGAGTTTTTCTGAGAGAATGATTTCCATCTTTTCCTGAGAAATGCTTTTCAACTCCAAATGTTTTCTAATCATACATCATATTTTCCAATTTACATTTTCCAAAATTCTCATAGCACATGCCTGAATTCTCTGTGCATTTAGGATAGAACACAATTTCAATAATTTTACTAAGTCAAGCACAATTTTTGTCCTTGGTTCGATTATCCCTGTTAAAGGCGGCAGGAACGGTCGAACCTCGTACCGACAGGTTGAGCCCCATCCCATGGATTTTCCCGCAATTTTCAAAATGGAGGCGAGTATTTTAAAATAATTTCTAAAATCCGGTCAAGTTTGAATTGCGAAAGCATTTCCCTCTCTCTTCCGCAAGGAAGGGAAGACGGGAAAAATTTTGCGACAAAAACTGGTTTGGCGACCGTGATGGGACCTGTCTTTGTCTGACCTAAATTATGCTTGACTTAGTTCAATTGTCGAAATTATGTTCACAAAGTGTCAACTCTTTTATTTTTGATACCATGCAAACCTAGGAGCCTAGATTCTAACCTAGCTGACATTGACTGCATGTAGACTAGGCATGGTTTGGTAGGACCAGATTGAAGAGAAATTTTCATGTTCACATAGACTTAGGTCTAAATATAACTCTCCTCAATTTAGGATCTGAATGCAAACAATGTATGCTTCTTCAAAGATTTTCAAAATCTATCTCTCCAGGTTTAGAGCCATCTATTTCTTGCATGTGATCATTTTTTCAAACCTCAATTACCTATCATTACCCGGTCTTCACGTTGCTGGGCTCTCTTCCAGAACCCTAGTTCGGGACAGAGCCTCACAACTGGGCCAATTATTTGGGTTAACACCCCCCTACCACGTACCGCGGGCCACAGTCCGAAGTATATCGGTAGGCGCTCAAGGATGTTGGAAAACCTTACCTTAGAACCGGAGTTGAAATTATATGCCACGTACCTCGAATTTTGGTTCGGGTATATCGGCATAACTGAATTGGACAAAGATGATCTGAACTTAGAGTTAGGATTAGGGTCCTACAGCTGTTTTCAAAATAATGCATCTAGAGTCAGCCTTTTAGGGAGTGTTGTATGTGCATGAATGTTTGTGCCGGATGTGATTGTTTGTATGTTACCTCTAATTCCTTACATTTTCCCAAAAATATTTTCAAATACCCATATTTCTCATCTTTTCCCTTTATTTTCTCAAACCCTGGATGATTTTCTCAAATATCCCATTTCTTTCAAAACTCTAGGTGGTTTTTCCATTCTACCTTTCTACTGGATCTCGAATTTCCAGCTACATTTTATATCCTGCCTGCAAATTTTTTAAAATTTCATACATTTTCCTAAAGTCTGATTCCGAGTCTTTCCTCTGTTTTCAGTCTAATGGCATCCAGTCAAGTCGATCGTATCTTTCCCGAAGGTCACATCTTCTATGAGGTGTGACAAGGTCGTCCTGAACACCGAGCCCTTAGCACCGGAACTTTCATTCCCCGGTGGTACTATTCCTTGCTAAAAAGCTTTTCCCGAATGTTCCCGGACAATTTGAGCGAGTGCGGATTAGAACTGGCGTCAGCAGTTGGGAAGCAGACCATCAACGGTAACCAGATCCACGCAATGGCGGAGCGATGGAATACTCGGACATGTACCTTCTGGTTCCCGTGGGGAGAGATGACCATTTTAATGGATGAATTTTCAGAAATCATGGGATTACCAGAACCAACCGGTCAACCAGGAGATCCGTTAGAACATCAATTCCTTATCAATGTCAAGGGTTTGGACCCCCGAGATTCATTAGCTCGTATGACAGGCCGCCGATCCTGGCCCCTGATTCAGTTGGACGGAAATGAATATGTTGACCTGCTAGGGTTGTATCGCCAGTACGGGACCTTCGTTGAAGTCAGTTCGCTATCCAGGACAGCTAAGGAAAGGATTCAGAATGCAATGGTCCTGTGCACTATAGGATTATCCCTCTTTCCAGATGGACAAAACTACATGGACATCAGAATAATCCAGCTTATGAGAAGATGGGGAAGTCGACAGATCAATCGCCTCTCCATAGCCATGGCAGCGCTCGCCTTCCTATATCGTGGTTTGACTCGATTCTCACTTGGAGAATCCATTTTAGTTGAAGGATGCATCTACGCACTTCAATCCTGGTTCTTCCAACATGTTCTAGCCCGAGCAAGCTCTTTCAGATACAATGGTCAAGAACTTCTTCTAGTGGCACAGTACCGGTCTATGATCAACAACATTCAAGAAGATGATGTAGTCTGGGACTATTTTGATCGGCAACTATCTCCTCCCAGATACACATATGCTTATGGCAATAGGTTCAAGTTACTGGGACCATTCTTCTGCACTTACTACCAACCAGAGAGATGTGTTCGACAGTTCTCCCAGAGACAGCAGTACGTCGAAGCCCGATTGTTATCAGAAGCTATGACAGAGTTTGATCTCACTTCCGCACAATGGTCCGGGGCATATCATTCTGCCCGCTATGGTTGGGATTCCTTTGTCTCTCTTAAAATCTTTCCTGGTCCTAGAGTGTCTGTTGATTATCGTGAATGGTGGAAAATTGTTTGTCCTCCACCTCTTTGTCAAGATCAATAAAATCATATTTCCTCATTTCAATAAAATTCTCTCTTTTGTGGTTTGACGACCTCGCCTAGGTAACAAGGCACATTTTCGTTGTTTGTTTCTCGTGCTAAAAGAATTGACAACACAATTGTCGTGATTCTCGCGATGACTCAGTCCCTAGTAATGGGATATCTTCTTCAAATTGTCTACCATATTTTCAATAAATATTTCTTCCAAAAGCCAATTCCTTCATAATCTAATCTAGTCTTTGCCCTGCAGAGAGCATCCACAGCAACTCTAGAGCATCTGCAACATTTGATGGTTCGAACAAGGTCAGGAAGAAGAACCACATCACCTCAGCACTCCTCAACCTCAGAAGGAGAAATGGATCATCCCGTGAATCAAGATCAACAACAAGAGGATGATGGCATAGATCCACAAATGTATGCCATGTTCCGAAAAATGATGAACAAAATGATGAGTGAACAGGCTGGGACCAGTGCAGAGAAAAATCAATTCAGAGAAAAGTTTCACGGGCACAAGAATAAGAAAATTTCCAAGAAACAGGTTCAGCTAGAAGAAATTTCAGATGAATCAGAATCAACGAAAGACACTGAGGGAGAATATGAGGTTCCTCCGGCATTTCAGAAACGTGGCCGAGAACAAAGGAAGAGCCGCAAATCAAAGAATCAGGTCACAGAAGAACCTCTGCAGTCACAATTCAGAGAAATGGCATGAGTTGTTAAGGATCTCCAAGCCCGCGACAAGGGCAAGAAAGTCTTCACCAGTGAAGACTTCTATGACGGCCTCGACGGGGATGACGATCTCGAAAACCTTCCCCGAAAATTCATCAAGTTCGATGGTTCTGGCGATCCGAAAGCCCATCTCGCCACTTTCTTCGCAGAATGCTCAAGATTCAAGAGAGATAACAGAGCACTATTCCTGTGTTTCCCTCGCAGCTTGGAAGGAGTTGCCGCTAAATGGTATGCCGAGCATATTAATCCCATCGAGCTCAAGGAGTTCGATAAAGTGGTGAATTTATTTATTGAACGCTTCTTGTTCAACACAGAAGCACTTCCGACATTAAGTCATCTCTGTAGTCTCAAGCAAAATGAGAATGAAAAAGCACGAGATTTCATTCACAGATGGAGGTCAGCCTATAACAAAATGAGAGATCCCATATCTGAAAGGCACGCTTTGTCATTGATCCTCAACAACTTTTCTCAACCATTAAGAGGATTAATCTCTACTGCACCGTCCCAAACCTTCATTGAATTAACTAAGCGAGCAGAATGGCTCGAGCTGAGCGTAGTGAATGGAGTCTATGAAGGCTTCACTTTTTCCAAGAGTAACCCTCAAGGTGAGCAGAAGAAGAAAGCTCACTTCACCTTCTCTGCCAATGAAAACAACAACAATAACCGAAATCAGTACAAAAAGCAGAAGAAAGATTACTGCTACGGCGCAGGCAATTCCAACAATAAAGGAGATCAGAAAATGAAGCCTGCTCCTCAATACATCAAGCCTTCTCAGCAAGACCAAGGGCCGAAACAACGTGAAAAAGTTAAACATGAGGGATGGAGCTATGACCGAAAATTCACTCCTCTCGACCAATCACTCGAAGATGTGCTCGAGTATATGCTGTCGAAAGAGATGGTCAAGTTGCCTAGACTGGCTGATCCCCGTGTGCCTATGGGAAAATGGAAAGATCAATTCTGTAAGTTTCACAGAACATTGGGACACAGCACTGAGAACTGTTTCGTTCTCAAGAACATTGTGCAGGATCTTATTGACAAGAATTTATTGGTAGAAGGAGAAGAAGAAGAAAAAATGGACATTCTTAAGCAGCCTTTTCCTTCACACACCACAGCAGTAGTGTCTGCCCAACCATTCCTGCCTCACGAACACATCAAGCCGTGTTCTGCACAAGATCTACAAGTTCAACATCAGGTGTCGGTGCTTCGACAAGCAGCTCCAGCTTCTAAAAAGATGGACCTAATCTCAGCATTCGGCAAGATGAAAGTTTTTGAAGTACCTGTAAAGTCATCCCCCAAGTCAAAGGGAATTCCTGACTTCCTCAATCAAATCATCAAACCCAAGCCAGAGAATTCAAGTCAGAAGCCTTTGACCGCTCTGTCCAATGTTTCCATTCTTGACTTGGTCAAGAGTTCCTGTAAGCATCAACAAGTACTGGACGATCTGCTCAGAAAGATCAAAGTTAAGCCCAGTACCACTCCTGAAGACATGGCACAAAT